>NC_054711.1:2890315-2975632 GCF_016097555.1 Gigantopelta aegis
TACTGTAACAAATATCCTCTTTACCTGTTGAAAGGTTTGAAACGTCAAACATCACAGTGTGTTAATGGAATAAAGACTATTATAGCTACTGTAACAAATATCCTCTTTACCTGTTGAAAGGTTTGAAACGTCAAACATCACAGTGTGTTAATGGAATAAAGACTATTATAGCTACTGTAACAAATATCCTCTTTACCTGTTGAAAGGTTTGAAACGTCAAACATCACAGTGTGTTAATGGAATAAAGACTATTATAGCTACTGTAACAAATATCCTCTTTACCTGTTGAAAGGTTTGAAACGTCAAACATCACAGTGTGTTAATGGAATAAAGACTATTATAGCTACTGTAACAAATATCCTCTTTACCTGTTGAAAGGTTTGAAACGTCAAACATCACAGTGTGTTAATGGAATAAAGACTATTATAGCTACTGTAACAAATATCCTCTTTACCTGTTGAAAGGTTTGAAACGTCAAACATCACAGTGTGTTAATGGAATAAAGACTATTATAGCTACTGTAACAAATATCCTCTTTACCTGTTGAAAGGTTTGAAACGTCAAACATCACAGTGTGTTAATGGAATAAAGACTATTATAGCTACTGTAACAAATATCCTCTTTACCTGTTGAAAGGTTTGAAACGTCAAACATCACAGTGTGTTAATGGAATAAAGACTATTATAGCTACTGTAACAAATATCCTCTTTACCTGTTGAAAGGTTTGAAACGTCAAACATCACAGTGTGTTAATGGAATAAAGACTATTATAGCTACTGTAACAAATATCCTCTTTACCTGTTGAAAGGTTTGAAACGTCAAACATCACAGTGTGTTAATGGAATAAAGACTATTATAGCTACTGTAACAAATATCCTCTTTACCTGTTGAAAGGTTTGAAACGTCAAACATCACAGTGTGTTAATGGAATAAAGACTATTATAGCTACTGTAACAAATATCCTCTTTACCTGTTGAAAGGTTTGAAACGTCAAACATCACAGTGTGTTAATGGAATAAAGACTATTATAGCTACTGTAACAAATATCCTCTTTACCTGTTGAAAGGTTTGAAACGTCAAACATCACAGTGTGTTAATGGAATAAAGACTATTATAGCTACTGTAACAAATATCCTCTTTACCTGTTGAAAGGTTTGAAACGTCAAACATCACAGTGTGTTAATGGAATAAAGACTATTATAGCTACTGTAACAAATATCCTCTTTACCTGTTGAAAGGTTTGAAACGTCAAACATCACAGTGTGTTAATGGAATAAAGACTATTATAGCTACTGTAACAAATATCCTCTTTACCTGTTGAAAGGTTTGAAACGTCAAACATCACAGTGTGTTAATGGAATAAAGACTATTATAGCTACTGTAACAAATATCCTCTTTACCTGTTGAAAGGTTTGAAACGTCAAACATCACAGTGTGTTAATGGAATAAAGACTATTATAGCTACTGTAACAAATATCCTCTTTACCTGTTGAAAGGTTTGAAACGTCAAACATCACAGTGTGTTAATGGAATAAAGACTATTATAGCTACTGTAACAAATATCCTCTTTACCTGTTGAAAGGTTTGAAACGTCAAACATCACAGTGTGTTAATGGAATAAAGACTATTATAGCTACTGTAACAAATATCCTCTTTACCTTTGAAAGGTTTGAAACGTCAAACATCACAGTGTGTTAATGGAATAAAGACTATTATAGCTACTGTAACAAATATCCTCTTTACCTGTTGAAAGGTTTGAAACGTCAAACATCACAGTGTGTTAATGGAATAAAGACTATTATAGCTACTGTAACAAATATCCTCTTTACCTGTTGAAAGGTTTGAAACGTCAAACATCACAGTGTGTTAATGGAATAAAGACTATTATAGCTACTGTAACAAATATCCTCTTTACCTGTTGAAAGGTTTGAAACGTCAAACATCACAGTGTGTTAATGGAATAAAGACTATTATAGCTACTGTAACAAATATCCTCTTTACCTGTTGAAAGGTTTGAAACGTCAAACATCACAGTGTGTTAATGGAATAAAGACTATTATAGCTACTGTAACAAATATCCTCTTTACCTGTTGAAAGGTTTGAAACGTCAAACATCACAGTGTGTTAATGGAATAAAGACTATTATAGCTACTGTAACAAATATCCTCTTTACCTGTTGAAAGGTTTGAAACGTCAAACATCACAGTGTGTTAATGGAATAAAGACTATTATAGCTACTGTAACAAATATCCTCTTTACCTGTTGAAAGGTTTGAAACGTCAAACATCACAGTGTGTTAATGGAATAAAGACTATTATAGCTACTGTAACAAATATCCTCTTTACCTGTTGAAAGGTTTGAAACGTCAAACATCACAGTGTGTTAATGGAATAAAGACTATTATAGCTACTGTAACAAATATCCTCTTTACCTGTTGAAAGGTTTGAAACGTCAAACATCACAGTGTGTTAATGGAATAAAGACTATTATAGCTACTGTAACAAATATCCTCTTTACCTGTTGAAAGGTTTGAAACGTCAAACATCACAGTGTGTTAATGGAATAAAGACTATTATAGCTACTGTAACAAATATCCTCTTTACCTGTTGAAAGGTTTGAAACGTCAAACATCACAGTGTGTTAATGGAATAAAGACTATTATAGCTACTGTAACAAATATCCTCTTTACCTGTTGAAAGGTTTGAAACGTCAAACATCACAGTGTGTTAATGGAATAAAGACTATTATAGCTACTGTAACAAATATCCTCTTTACCTGTTGAAAGGTTTGAAACGTCAAACATCACAGTGTGTTAATGGAATAAAGACTATTATAGCTACTGTAACAAATATCCTCTTTACCTGTTGAAAGGTTTGAAACGTCAAACATCACAGTGTGTTAATGGAATAAAGACTATTATAGCTACTGTAACAAATATCCTCTTTACCTTTGAAAGGTTTGAAACATCAAACATCACAGTGTGTTAATGGAATAAAGACTATTATAGCTACTGTAACAAATATCCTCTTTACCTGTTCAAAGGTTTGAAACGTCAAACATCACAGTGTGTTAATGGAATAAAGACTATTATAGCTACTGTAACAAATATCCTCTTTACCTGTTCAAAGGTTTGAAACGTCAAACATCACAGTGTGTTAATGGAATAAAGACTATTATAGCTACTGTAACAAATATCCTCTTTACCTGTTGAAAGGTTTGAAACGTCAAACATCACAGTGTGTTAATGGAATAAAGCCTATTATAGCTACTGTAACAAATATCCTCTTTACCTGTTGAAAGGTTTGAAACGTCAAACATCACAGTGTGTTAATGGAATAAAGCCTATTATAGCTACTGTAACAAATATCCTCTTTACCTGTTGAAAGGTTTGAAACGTCAAACATCACAGTGTGTTAATGGAATAAAGACTATTATAGCTACTGTAACAAATATCCTCTTTACCTGTTGAAAGGTTTGAAACGTCAAACATCACAGTGTGTTTTTGTAGTTCAGTGTGCAAGAAATGATACGGTAAATGAAAAAAATACAATTATAGTAAGCAATTGAAAGATCTAAAGAGTCCAAAAACAATTGTGCTGCAATAAAAGATACCATTATTGAAATAAAGACAATTATAGTAAAATCCTTTACCTGTTAAAAGGTTAGAAACATCTATGATTTGAGGATCGGAACCGGTTCTGGTTTTCTCGTACGTTTTCGGTGATGAGCGATCAACCTAAAAAACATTAAGTCAGGCTAAGTTAAAAAGAAATAGCTTTATTACCCATATGGTTAAAAATATCTTGGTATATATCAAAGTAATATGGATGTAACACTTCGACATCATCGAATGAGACACTACAACTTTACAGGAAGGTCGACAAAACAAGTTGAGTGATATAAATTAAGATTGATTATATGGGTAATAAATATGATATTAAACTCGCTAACATTTCGTATCATGTTTATGTTGCTCAGAAAATAATTTTCCTTGTCAGACGTAATACTTCGACGTCATCAATTGGCGTACTCCAACCTTACAGGAAGGTCGACAAAACAAGATGAGTGATATAAATTAAGATTGATTATATGGGTATTTCAATATTAAACTCGCTAACATTTCGTATCATGTTTATGTCGCTCAAGAAATAATTTTCATTGTCAGACGTAATACTTCGACGTCATCAATTGGCGTACTCCAACCTTACAGGAAGGTCGACAAAACAAGATGAGTGATATAAATTAAGATTGATTATATGGGTAATAAATTCGATATTAAACTCGCTAACATTTCGTATCATGTTTATGTCGCTCAGGAAATAATTTTCATTGTCAGACGTAACACTTTGATGTCATCAATTGGCGTACTCCAACCTTACAGGAAGATCAACAAAACAAGATGAGTGATATAAATTAAGATTGATTATATGGGTATTTCAATATTAAACTCACTAACATTTCGTATCATGTTTATGTCACTCAGGAAATAATTTTCATTGTCAGACGTAACACTTCGATGTCATCAATTGGCGTACTCCAACCTTACAGGAAGGTCGACAAAACAAGATGAGTGATATAAATTAAGATTTATTATATGGGTAATAAATTCGATATTAAACTCGCTAACATTTCGTATCATGTTTATGTCGCTTAGGAAATAATTTTCATTGTCAGATGTAACACTTCGACGTCATCAATTGGCGTACTCCAACCTTACAGGAAGATCAACAAAACAAGAATAGTGATATAAATTAAGATTGATTATATGGGTATTTCAATATTAAACTCACTAACATTTCGTATCATGTTTATGTCACTCAGGAAATAATTTTCATTGTCAGATGTAACACTTCGACGTCATCTATTGGCGTATTCCAACCTTACAAGAAGGTCGACAAAACAAGATGAGTGATATAAATTAAGATTGATTATATGGGTAATAAATACGATATTAAACTCGCTCGCTAACATTTCGTATCATGTTTATGTCACTCAGGAAATAATTTTCACTGTCACTCGCTACAGCTCATGATAATTGATAATTATTTCACTCGAGACATAAACATGATATGAAACAGAAGCTTGTTACATATCCTATCATTATTAACCAGGTTAATACATCAAAATATCACATGGATGTGATAAGTAAGTTATAGGATAAAACATTACTCTCAACTCACGTCGTCTACAGATGAGGCGGGCATGTCCTTGTCCTTGTCTTTCTTCACGCTTGTCGCTTGTTTCATCTTCTTCTGTTGGCTACTCAGAAACTCCTGAATCCTGCAAAATATAAAAGTCAAACTTCGGTTAGCTTATTCAGCAAAGTTTATGGTTTGAAAACAACTGTTGAAATAAAGAAAGAAATGTTTTATTTAAAGACACACGTAACACAATTTATTTAAGGTTATATGGTGTCAGACATACATGTATGGTTAAGAAAAACAGATATTGAGAGAGGAAACCCGCTGTCACCACTTCATGGGCTACTCTTTTCGATCAGCAGCAAGGGATCTTTTATATGCACCATCCCACAGACAGGATAGTACATACCACGGCCTTTGTTATACCAGTTGTGAAATTAAGGGGAGAGACATAGCTCAGTGGTAAAGCGCTTGCTCGATGCGCAGTCTGTCCGAGATCGATCACTGTCGGTAGGCCCATTGGGCTATTTCTCGTTCCAGCCAATGCACCACAACTAGTATATCAAAGGCAGTGGTATGTATTACCCTGTCTGTGGGATGGTGCATATAAAAGATCCCTTGCTGCTAATAGAAAAGAGTAGTCCTTGAAGTAGCAACAGCGGGTTTCCTCTCTCATTATATGTGTGGTCCTTAACCATATGTTTGATGCCATATAACCATAAATAAAATGTTTTGAGTGCGTTGTTAAATAAAAAAAAATATTTCTTTCTTTCTTTTCCTGAAATTATGTAGGAGAGCAACTGCTCTCAGTGTCAAATTCAGAGTAATGTTGAGTAATATAAATTAGCGATAAAGATATGTGATTAAGTGAGCAGTTTTTTGCCAATACAGAAATCGTTTACCAAATGTTCGCGTCAAACCATAAGGACTGCTGTCAAACATTTGATAATTCTGACATAGTCTTTGAGAAAACCCACTTTCTTCCATTAGTGTCAAGGGATCTTTTATATGCAGTTTTGAACAAACAGGACAGCACATACCATTGTCTTTTGATATACCAGCCAGGTCAGGTTGGGTCACGGAAAAATATCATTCAGAGAATCAAACCTATGATAAAAGAAACCTAGGTGAGCTCTCTAACCACTGAGCTACATCATGCATTCATAACTGTATATAATCTTTATACAAGCTGCAAAAGAGAGTAAAAGAAAGTTTGTTATGTTTAACAACACCACCAGAGCACATTGATTAATTAATCATTGGCTATTGGATGTCAAACATTTGGCAATTCTGACTCGTAGTCATCGGAGGAAACCCGCTACATTTTTCCATTAGCGGCAAGGAATCTTTTATATGCACTTTCCCAGACAGGATAACACATACCACGGCCTTTGACCAGTTGTGGTGCACTGGTTGGAATGAGAAAAAAACCTAATCAGTTGAATGGATCCACCGAGGTGGTTCGATCCTGTGATGCAAGCACCTCAGATTTGTCATAGGACACTGGTTGGGTTGGAGGAGGTTTGATCCTAGAATCCTAGCACATAACACAAGTGTTCTACCGACACAGCTAGAGGCAGGTCTGCTATAAGAGAGAGTAGAAGAGACCGTGGGCCAAGTTGTGTCAAATCTTCGACCACTTACTTGGTGTTCCACCTAAACACAGCCTCTACGATCATCCGCTTCAGTCTGATGATGTCACTGTGAGCCTCAAACATGCACGTCAGAACATCCGTGTTAGAATCATCATCAAGCAGGTCGGTGATTTTCTGCTGTATGTCTTGAGCCAGGTGACTCAGTTTGGACTTCTCACACTGGAAACAACGGACAATTTCTCTATTATTATTACTTATTTATTACTATCAACGAGATAGGTGATTTTCTGATGAATAACTTGAACCAGGCGACTCAGTTTGACCTTCTCACACTGGAAACAACGGACTATTTCTCTATTATTATTACTTATTTATTACTATCAACGAGATGGGTGATTTTCTGATGAATAACTTGAACCAGGCGACTCAGTTTGACCTTCTCACACTGGAAACAACGGACAATTTCTCTATTATTATTACTTATTTATTACTATCAACGAGATGGGTGATTTTCTGATGAATAACTTGAACCAGGCGACTCAGTTTGGACTTCTCACACTGAAAACAACGGACAATTTCTCTATTATTATTACTTATTTATTACTATCAACGAGATAGGTGATTTTCTGCTGTATGGCTTGAGTCAGGTGACTCAGTTTGGCCTTCTCACACTGAAAACAACGGACAATTTCTCTATTATTATTACGTATTTATTACTATCAACGAGATGGGTGATTTTCTGCTGTATGGCTTGAGTCAGGTGATTCAGTTTGGACTTCTCACACTGGTAAAAAAAAAATATCTATCTATAAGAATTTTGTCATTTATTGTGAATTTATCGACTTATAGCAATCACATATTGTATAAAATCACATAGCATAGCAAAGCGATTTTATACTTTTATACTAAATTTGTTACTTATGATTTGTAAAGTTTTTGATAAATTCACAAAAATTTACAAACAATTCATATAATTACAAGCAACATGATGTATAGATGACAGTTATTATAATTAAAACAATACAGATATGTCACCTGTTGTTGGTGAAAGTTATTACAATTAAAACAATACAGATATGTCACCTGTCGCTCTGTAACAGTTATTACAATTAAAACAATACAGTGATGTCACCTGTTGCTCAGTGACAGTTATTACAATTAAAACAATACAGTGATGTCACCTGTTGCTCAGTGACAGTTATTACAATTAAAACAATACAGTGATGTCACCTGTTGCTCAGTGACAGTTATTACAATTAAAACAATACAGTGATGTCACCTGTTGCTCAGTGACAGTTATTACAATTAAAACAATACAGTGATGTCACCTATTGCTCTGTAAGTTATTACAATTAAAACAATACAGTGATGTCACCTGTCACTCTGTAACAGTTATTACAATTAAAACAATACAGTGATGTCACCTGTTGCTCAGTGACAGTTATTACAATTAAAACAATAGAGTGGTGTCACCTGTTGCTCTGTAACAGTTATTACAATTAAAAAAATACAGTGATGTCACCTGTTGCTTGGTGAAAGTTACTACAATTAAAACAATACAGTGATGTCACCTGTTGCTAGGTGACAGTTATTACAATTAAAACAATAGAGTGGTGTCACCTGTTACTCGGTGACGGTTACTACAATTAAAACAATACAGTGATGTCACCTGTTGCTCGGTGACAGTTACTACAATTAAAACAATACAGTGATGTCACCAGACAGTGTTGCTGTTGCGGTGACAGTTACTACAATTAAAACAATACAGTGATGTCACCTGTTGCTAGGTTTATTACAATTAAAACAATAGCTCGGTGACAGTTACTACAATTAAAACAATACAGTGATGTCACCTGTTGCTCGGTGACAGTTACTACAATTAAAACAATACAGTGATGTCACCTGTTGCTCGGTGACAGTTACTACAATTAAAACAATACAGTGATGTCACCTGTTGCTCGGTGACAGTTACTACAATTAAAACAATACAGTGATGTCACCTGTTGCTAGGTGACAGTTACTACAATTAAAACAATACAGTGATGTGATATGTTGCTCGGTGACAGTTACTACAGTTAAAACAATACAGTGATGTCACCAGTTGCTCGGTGACAGTTACTACAGTTAAAACAATACAGTGATGTCACCAGTTGCTCGGTGACAGTTACTACAGTTAAAACAATACAGTGATGTCACCTGTTGCTAGGTGACAGTTACTACAGTTAAAACAATACAGTGGTGTCACCTGTTGCTCGGTGACGAAGTCCGACACAGCCCTCGCACTACTTTCACTGGGGATCTCATTGCGCAGTTTCATCGTGCACTCCAAGATGGCACTGAACTTCTCCATTCCTCTGAACAAAACAAAAACATAGTCATTTACTAGATGCTTTTAATGTTTTAGACAGGAGGAGGTCAGTGTACATATATAGAGGACTCATCACGAGTATTTTTTAATATGGAAAATATCAAATGAGTCTATGTTAATCGGTATTTGTCAAGGCTCTGCCAAGACAAATACCGATTAACTAGACAACGTTGATATTTTACATATTAAAAAACATGAGTAGCGAATTCTATTTATCATATAACACTTCTAAAATAACATTTTAATTAAATTTTTGGTAAATCACAGTACTAAAGTCGCCACCATCAGTAATATGACGTCATCACGATTAGCACAAATTAGTTTGATGTCACGTATTTTAACTAAATCTTTGAAAACGTAATGCAACATATTACCTAGAGATCTTATAAATTCGCATACCATTATTAACCGGGTTAATACACCAAGTTATCACATGGGTTTATGACATGGATATCATGGGTAAGTTATAGGATAAGTGTGTATATATATTATCTTTGTGATACATTAGATCGAATTATAACAATATAAGAACTTCACAAAAGGATATGGAAATTAAAAGACATTAGTTTTACATTCAATTAAAGGGACATTCCTGAGTTTGCTGCATTGCAAGATCTTTCCGACTAATAAACTATTTCTACTATTAAATTTACATATTAAATATATTTTCTTGCTTAGAATATCAGTGTTTGTATATTCAATGTGTTCCTGGTTGTCTTAAAATTTGTAAGAAGCACAAACTGGATTTTTAGGAAATAAAATGAAATTTAACCTAGAACAAATATTAGAATGATCAGAAACACGCTTAATATACAGCCACTAATATTTTATGCAGAAAAATATATTTGATATGTAATTACAATCGTTAAAAAAGTCTTTGTTAGTCAATAACATCTTAAAAATTACAGCAAACTCAGGAATGTCCTTTTAGCACCCAATCATGACAATTACAGAACTTCACAACACTGTTACAGTAACCGACAAGACTTCCACACAAGTTAGATCCTAACTGCTACAAGTTACAGAACTTCAAAACACTGTTACAGTAACCGACAAGACTTCCACACAAGTTAGATCCTAACTGCTACCAGTTACAGAACTTCAAAACACTGTTACAGTAACCGACAAGACTTCCACACAAGTTAGATCCTAACTGCTACCAGTTACAGAACTTCAAAACACTGTTACAGTAACCGACAAGACTTCCACACAAGTTAGATCCTAACTGCTACCAGTTACAGAACTTCACAACACTGTTACAGTAACCGACAAGACTTCCACACAAGTTAGATCCTAACTGCTACCAGTTACAGAACTTCACAACACTGTTATAGTAACCAACAAGACATTTGATACGAGACTCCTAACAGTTTCATGTGTTACTGCCATACTTGTTAGTGATGTATTTCACCACATCCTTCACTCTGCCAGGCTGAATGGGAAAAGGGTGGTAATCAACAACGATCGACGGCAACGCCAACTCCTGGAGCTGGATCTCAGAGTACCTGTATAATAAAAATTAAATCAAATTAAATGAACGGAATGTGTGTATAATCACATACAGTACATTCAATTGCCTGTTTAGTATCAGAGTGTAACTGTAAGTGTTTCACCTCAGTGACCTCTCACACTAATGTACACCCCCTCCAAACCTTCTACCCCAACTTATGGACTGATCTGAATTTCTCAAAAACAACCTATCAAATGGTAAAATGTTGATGCGATTTGAAAAAATTATTTTTACAACAAGGAGCATTCAATTTTGACTACATGAAGTAAATAGCCCAGTTATGAGGAAAACGTAACTAGCTACATACTCACCTAAATGATGTGACAATGTCTCTGTAACCAAAGTACAAGTTGTAATCACGATGTAGCGAGTGGTTATCACTCACCTAAATGATGTGACAATGTCTCTGTAACCAAAGTACAAGTTGTAATCACGATGTAGCGAGTGGTTACCACTCACCTAAATGATGTGACAATGTCTCTGTAACCGAAGTACAAGTTGTAATCACGATGTAGCGAGTGGTTATCACTCACCTAAATGATGTGACAATGTCTCTGTAACCAAAGTACAAGTTGTAATCACGATGTAGCGAGTGGTTACCACTCACCTAAATGATGTGACAATGTCTCTGTAACCGAAGTACAAGTTGTAATCACGATGTAGCGAGTGGTTATCACTCACCGAAATGATGTGACAATGTCTCTGTAACCAAAGTACAAGTTGTAATCACGATGTAGCGAGTGGTTATCACTCACCTAAATGATGTGACAATGTCTCTGTAACCAAAGTACAAGTTGTAATCACGATGTAGCGAGTGGTTACCACTCACCTAAATGATGTGACAATGTCTCTGTAACCGAAGTACAAGTTGTAATCACGATGTAGCGAGTGGTTACCACTCACCTAAATGATGTGACATTGTCTCTGTAACCGAAGTACAAGTTGTATTCACGATGTAGCGAGTGGTTACCACTCACCTAAATGATGTGACAATGTCTCTGTAACCGAAGTACAAGTTGTAATCACCATGTAGCGAGTGGTTACCACTCACCTAAATGATGTGACAATGTCTCTGTAACCGAAGTACAAGTTGTAATCACCATGTAGCGAGTGGTTACCACTCACCTAAATGATGTGACAATGTCTCTGTAACCAAAGTACAAGTTGTAATCACAATGTAGCGAGTGGTTACCACTCACCTAAATGATGTGACAATGTCTCTGTAACCGAAGTACAAGTTGTAATCACGATGTAGCGAGTG
Organism: Gigantopelta aegis; assembly: GCF_016097555.1. Lineage (NCBI taxonomy): Eukaryota > Metazoa > Mollusca > Gastropoda > Neomphalida > Peltospiridae > Gigantopelta > Gigantopelta aegis. The sequence continues at coordinate 2,902,191 of NC_054711.1, forward strand.
GTTACATGGCTCGGCTGCAGCTCGGCGAGTGAACTGTTTGACATGGAAACGAAGCTCAAGGAATTTCGCAAACGACAGATTCCAGGTGTCAGCACAGATAGGAACCACTGGAGTCACCTGAAAGAATGGCAAACAAACCTTAAGTACAGAACATTTTGTGTTCAAAAGTTTTATTAGAGACAGGTGTAATTAATTTGAAAATTGATTGGCAACTACGAATTAATGTTGCAGAATTGTATAGCTGTATCTAAAACCTGCATAGCAATCATGAATGAATGAATGAATGAATGAATGAATGTTTAATGACAATTTGTGTGCAGACATGGTTATTGAAAACTGCACAGCACATATGATAATTCTGCTATTGATAAACACAGAATCCAATATTTTATGTGTTTGTTATCCAAGTTCCATGCCGCATCAAAAACCCCCACACACATTAAAAAGAACTATACCTGTTTACACACACACAGCTGGACTAAACGGACATTTTGAGAAGAGCAATTTATTAATCATCGGCTTTTAGATGCCAAACACTTGGTAATTTTGACCTGTAGTCATAGAGAGGAAAACCGTACAATATTCCATTAGCAGCAAGCGATCTTTCATATGCACCATACCACAGATTGGATAGTACATACCACAGCCTTTGATATACCAATCGTGGTGCACTGGCTGAAACAAGAGATAGCCCAATGGGCCCACCAAAGGAGTGGGTGGGGGCGATCCCAGACCAACCGCATTAAGCTAGTACTTTACCACTAAAAAACAAGTCTGTCTGCAGCTGGACTAAACGGCCTCTACCTTTTTACACACACACAGCTGGACTAAACGGCCTCTACCTGTTTACACACACACAGCTGGATTAAACGGCCTCTACCTGTTTACACACACACAGCTGGACTAAACGGCCTCTACCTGTTTACACACACACAGCTGGATTAAACGGCCTGTACCTTTTTACACACACACAGCTGGACTAAACGGCCTCTACCTTTTTACACACACACAGCTGGACTAAACGACCTCTACCTGTTTACACACACAGCTGGACTAAACGGCCTCTACCTTTTTACACACACAGCTGGACTAAACGGCCTCTACCTGTTTACACACACAGCTGGACTAAACGGCCTTTACCTGTTTACAAACACACACAGCTGGACTAAACAGCCTCTACCTGTTTACACACACACAGCTGGACTAAATGGCCTGTACCTGTTTACACACATGGCTGGACTAAACAGCCTCTGTTTACACACACACAGCTGGACTAAACGGCCTGTACCTGTTTACTCACACACAGCTGGACTAAATGGCCTGTACCTGTTTACACACACACAACTGGACTAAACAGCCTGTACCTGTTTACACACACACAGCTGGACTAAACAACCTGTACCTGTTTACACACACAGCTGGACTAAACGGCCTGTACCTGTTTACACACACAGCACCAGCTCCACAGGAGAATGTTGTTCTGCCCACCCGCTATCTCATTGTCCAGTCTCTTGACCAACACGTTGATACAGCCGGTCCCGTGAGAAAACCTCCGTATGTGGTCGACCATTGGGGTGTCACAAGATTCTGACGGACAGAGGTACGTCTCCCTGGAGCAAGCAGAACATTCAAATAAAGAAATTTATGTTCACTTTGAAAACATTTGTTTAATTTTTGCACATTGCAAGTATAGGGCTTGAATTATTTTTTTTAATAAACAAAGAGTAAAGGGAAGTAACTCACTGGACTAAACATTAAAAGTTAAAGTTTGTTTGATTTATTAATCATCGGCTATGGGATGTCAAACATTTGGCAATTGTGACACTTGTTTTGTTTAACGATACCACTAGAGCACATTGATTTGTCAACCATTGGCTATGGGATGTCAAACATTTGGTAATTGTGACACTTGTTTTGTTTAACGATACCACTAGAGCACATAGATTTGTCAACCATTGGCTATGGGATGTCAAACAGTTGGTAATTCTGACACTTGTTTTGTTTAACGATACCACTAGAGCACATTGATTTATTAATTATCGGCTATTGGATGTCAAACATTTGATAATTCTGACACTTGTTTTGTTTAACGATACCACTAGAGCACATTGATTTGTCAACCATTGGCTATGGGATGTCAAACAGTTGGTAATTCTGACACTTGTTTTGTTTAACGATACCACTAGAGCACATTGATTTGTCAACCATTGGCTATGGGATGTCAAACATTTGGTAATTCTGACATTTGTTTTGTTTAACGATACCACTAGAGCACATTGATTTGTCAACCATTGGCTATGGGATGTCAAATATTTGGTAATTCTGACACTTGTTTTGTTTAATGGCACCACTAGAGCACATTGATTTGTCAATCATCGGCTATGGGATGTCAAACACTTGGTAACTGTGACACTTGTTTTGTTTAATGGCACCACTAGAGCACATTGATTTGTTAATCATCGGCTATGGGATGTCAAACACTTGGTAACTGTGACACTTGTTTTGTTTAATGGCACCACTAGAGCACATTGATTTGTCAATCATCGGCTATGGGATGTCAAACACTTGGTAACTGTGACACTTGTTTTGCTTAATGGCACCACTAGAGCACATTGATTTGTTAATCATCGGCTATGGGATGTCAAACACTTGGTAACTGTGACACTTGTTTTGTTTAATGGCACCACTAGAGCACATTGATTTGTTAATCATCGGCTATGGGATGTCAAACACTTGGTAACTGTGACACTTGTTTTGTTTAATGGCACCACTAGACCACTTTGATTTGTTAATCATCGGCTATGGGATGTCAAACACTTGGTAACTGTGACACTTGTTTTGTTTAATGGCACCACTAGAGCACATTGATTTGTTAATCATCGGCTATGGGATGTCAAACACTTGGTAACTGTGACACTTGTTTTGTTTAATGGCACCACTAAAGAACATTGATTTGTTAATCATCGGCTATTGGATGTCAAACACTTGGTAACTGTGACACTTGTTTTGTTTAATGGCACCACTAGAGCACATTGATTTGTTAATCATCGGCTATGGGATGTCAAACACTTGGTAACTGTGACACTTGTTTTGTTTAATGGCACCACTAGAGCACATTGATTTGTTAATCATCGGCTATGGGATGTCAAACACTTGGTAACTGTGACACTTGTTTTGTTTAATGGCACCACTAGAGCACATTGATTTCAAACACTTGGTAATTGTGACACTTGTTTTGTTTAATGGCACCACTAGAGCACATAGATTTATTAATCATCAGCTATTGGATGTCAAACACTTGGTAATTGTGACACTTGTTTTGTTTAACATTTGTCACTTTTGACACAAAGTCTTTAGAGGAAATGAATTTTGTTTACTGATCAAATTAATTAATCATCAACTATTGATGTCAAACGTTTGGTCATTCTGGCATGCAGATTTCAGTTAAAGTTTGTTTACTGATCAAATTAATTAATCATCAACTATTGATGTCAAACGTTTGGTCATTCTGGCATGCAGATTTCAGTTAAAGTTTGTCGTGTTTAACTAAATTTAATGTCAGACAAACCTGAAACAAAACCTCTCAAGAAATCCTCCCAGTGTGATGTCATTTTTACCATAGAACTCCATTTTTACCAACCTGAAAAACAATACAATATAAAAAACATACAAACAAGATTTCCACAGAATCAAATGACTTGTAAACCGCAAGAGCATAGCACCCATTACGCACGTGTGTGTAATGCACAAAAAGTCCGGGAATAGGTCGAGGCTGTCTGTAATTGTTCTATAAAATATCCTCTTCCCTGTCTCAGTAATTAAGTTTCCCAAATAAAGTAGTGTGCGTAATGCTAAAAAACATTCTGGCTACGCCCCTGTACCATAAGTTTTCCATGCACTGTGATGAATATTCATAGGTGCAGCTACATTGTATGAAGCAAGTTCCATTTCAGATAGGACTTATAGATGCAAAAGTTTAATACTAAAGTTGACGCCTTCACCAATCGAATAACAATACCAGGGGCCTAATTCACTAAACTCCCGCAACTTTGTGATATCGCAGTGCAATGCTAAAAGACTTGCAAAGAGGATGCTTTGTTGTCTAGCAGAGCCTAAGAGACCTTTATCAAACTTCAAACAAAATGATTGACGGAGAGAAATGATGGATGAAAGGAATAATATTTGGATGGATGGTATTTGGGTGGAAAGAAAGAATGAAGGATGGATGGATGAATGGGTGGATATATGGATGGATGGATGGGTGGTTGGATGGATGGGTTGGCTGGGTGGGTGGATATTGGGTGGGTGGGTGACTGGGTGGATGGATGGATGGGTGGGTGGATTGTATGGCACACGTCTTGATGGATGGATGGATGGATGGATGGATGGATGATGGATGAAGGAAAGGACAGATGGACAGACAGATAGATGGGTGGATGGATGGATGGATGGATGGGTGGGTTTGAGTGGATGGATGGATGGATGGATGGGATTGGTTGGATGGATGGGTGAGAGGGTTGGTGGGTTTTGGGTGGGTGGGTGACTGGGTGGATGGGTGGTTGGGTGTATGGATTGTATTGCACAGATGTCTTGATGGATGGGAGAGAGAACGGACGGACGGATGGACGGACAAATGGATGGATGGATGGATGGGATGACATATTGTGCGTGTTATGTATGATGTACTAACCATGGAGTGACACAAGGGTTTGGGTGGTTGGTTGACTTGTGAGAGTAACTACTAAACAGAACAGAGATCTTCTGGTGATTCAGCGGATTCAGACAGTCGATCTGAAACAGATAAATATCATAGATCAGTTGACAGGACAAATTTACTCTTCCAAAAAAGTAGGGGAACTATAATAAAAATTTACAATTGCCAAAATTGTAAGGTATATTAGCTGTGGGAAATGGTTATATGATAAAAGTGAATTAATTGGGCAAACATTACAACCGGTAGTTCAGTATTACAGTAGGTTTATGACCACCAAAGATCTTGAAGGACGATTGGGAAAAGAAGTGAAATTTGAAAGGTGATGTTTTTTATCAGTAAATAGCAAATTCAAACAATAAAAATTACTAAAAACAAAACAATTACATCTGTATGATCAACAGAATGAAAAAGATTGACAGATATAATGTTCCACAGTGATTAATGGACCTTCTTGGAAAATGTCAAAATCGAGAATGACACCCCACGCACGTGTACGGGGCAACTGTGTGATGCATGTGCTAACAATGGAATGTGTTTCGGTGTGTTGATAAACAGACATGAACATTCTTTACTAAGATGTCTGTGGTCTAATAGTTGATATTAATATTTCAGGTTCATCTACTTTTTTCAAAGAGTATAGTACATGTTATAGACAGATAAACAGATAGTCATTCTATATCAGTCTCCAAGAGGATGTTATAGCACATGTTATAGACAAATAAAAAATAATTTTATGATATACTGACTGAAAATGTTTCCTTACCAGGTAAACAAAGGAAAGGAAATCTTTTATTTAACGATGCACTCAACAAATTTTATTTACGGTTATATGACATATGGTTAAGGACCACACAGATACTGAGAGAGGAAACCCACTGTCGCCATTTCATGGACTACTCTTTTCGAATAGCAGAAAGGGATCTTTTATATGCACCATCCCACAGACAGGGTAGTACATACCACTGCCCTTGTTATACCAGTTGTGGAGCACTGGCTGGAACGAGATATAGCCCAATGGGCCCACCGACGGGGGTCGATCCTAGCATCAGGTAAAGAAAGTTAGTTTGTATTGTTTAACGACACCACTAGAGCACATTGATATATTAATCATCGGCTATTGGATGTCAGATATTGTAATTCTGACTGCAGCACGGGATCTTTTATATGCACTTTACTACAGACAGGAAAGCACATACAAAAGCCTTTGATCAGTTGTGGTGCAGGTAAAGAAAGGCAAACAGAGAGAAGGATAGAGAGACGGACATATACACAAACACATCGATACATACACAGGTCTTCTGGCAAACAGAGTGAAGGATAGAGAGACGGACATATACACAAACACATCGATACATACACAGGTGTTCTGGCAAACAGAGAGAAGGATAGAGAGACGGACATATACACAAACACATCGATACATACACAGGTCTTCTGGCAAACAGAGTGAAGGATAGAGAGACGGACATATACACAAACACATCGATACATACACAGGTGTTCTGGCAAACAGAGTGAAGGATAGAGAGATGGACATATACACAAACACATCGATACATACACAGGTCTTCTGGCAAACAGAGTGAAGGATAGAGAGATGGACATATACACAAACACATCGATACATACACAGGTCTTCTGGCAAACAGAGTGAAGGATAGAGAGATGGACATATACACAAACACATCGATACATACACAGGTGTTCAGAGTGAAAGACACACACAAATAAGGCACACAAGATGCATGCATACACACAAATGCATACACATCTATAATAAGCCTACAACCTGTTGGCCAATCTACCTCATTTACGGGATAAATATTGTTTGAAAAATTAATGAAAAAAAACACCCTGACACACATGCACACAAAGATACCTGAAAGACACAGATATAGACAGACAAACTGACAGACCAACAGGCATATACAGACACACAGCCATATATTGACAGTCAGACAGACGGACACACAGACTCCGACAGACAAACATGAACATAAGAGACAGACAGACACTCAGACAGACAGACACACAGCCATATTTTGACAGTCAGACAGACGGACATACAGACTCAGACAGACAAACATGAACATAAGACAGACAGACACTCAGACAGACAGAGAAACACGCACACAGACAGACACACACAGAGACAGACAGAGACAGACAAGCATGAACATAAGACAGACATTCAGAAAGACAGACAGACACTAAGACAGACTGACAGACAGAGATAGACAGATAGACAGACAGACACACAGACAAGCTGACAGGCAGACAGACATAGATAGATAGACACACACACACACACACACAGACACACACTCAGACAGACAGACAGACAGAGATAGACAGATAGACAGACAGACAGACAGACAAACATGAACAAAAGATAGACACTCAGAAAGACTGATAGACAGAGATCGACAGATAGATAGATATGAACATAAGACAGACACTCAGACAGACTGCCAGACAGAGACAGACACTGTGACAGATAGACAGACAGACACAAACACAGGCAGACACACACTCAGACAGACAGACAGACAGACAGACAGAGATAGACAGATAGATAGACAGACAAACATGAACATAAGACAGACACTCAGACAGACTGACAGACAGAGATCGACAGATAGACAGTCATGAACATAAGACAAACACTCAGACAGACTGCCAGACAGACAGACACTGTGACAGACAGAGATAGATAGACAGACAGACACTGTGACAGACAGAGATGGACACACAGACACCGTGTCAGACAGAGATAGACAGACAGACACTGTGACAGACAGAGATAGACAGACAGACACTGTGACAGACAGAGATAGACAGACACACTGTGATAGACAGATAGACACACAGACAGAGATAGACACACAGACACTGTGACAGACAGAGATAGATAGACAGACACTGTGACAGACAGAGATAGACAGACAGAGATAGATAGACAGACACTGTGACAGACAGAGATAGCTAGACAGACACTGTGACAGACAGAGATAGACAGACAGACACTGTGACAGACCAGACACTGTGACAGACACTGTGACAGACAGAGATAGACAGACAGACACTGTGACAGACCAGACACTGTGACAGACAGACAGACACTGTGACAGACCTTCTTGTCAAACATGATCGTGGATACTTTGCTTCTGTCCTTGTCGTTTGTTTCATTCATAAAATTTGGTCGTTTAGGAGACGATTCGCCCAGGACACCGTTTTGTTTAGCGTGGTTTTTCGACAGAACTTTGATTCTGCCACCTCTTGCACGGAAATCAGAAAGCATACCCTAAAATGTGAAATATCATAAAATATTTAGTTTTTCAGATTGTCAGATATATGTGGGAGTCAGTATGATTTGCAGAATTCAAAACTGGAGAGAGAGAGACAGAGAGAGAGAGAGAGGACACAGAGGTAAATATGAATATGTAATGAATTGCTAATTATGCCAAACTTGCTGTTCTAAGCACCATATCCTGAAAATAACATTTATAGTCCGTTCCCACAGGGAACATCTTTTTTCATACTATGGAATTTATACTACGGAATTTACTACAAGTTATTTATTTCTAAACCGAATGCTTTCTATATTGGACACAAAATAGTTTTTTTGTTATTTCCAAAGCACTTTTACTTTTCTTCTTAGGTGAAACCAAACTGATATTATTTACCAAAATCAATTTTTGTTGGAGGATGAGATGGACTATAGATCTTGCCTTGTTATGTCATTTAGATGTTTCTTCGTTTTGTTTAACGACATCACTAGAGCACATTGATTTATGAATCATTGGCTATTGGATGTCAGACGTGGTAATTTTGACATATAGTCGTAGAGAGAAAACCCGCTACAGTTTTTCATTGGTACCAAGAGATCATGTTTATGCACCATCCTACATATAGGAAAGCACATAACACAGACTTTGATATACCAATCGTGGTGCACTGGTTAGAACAAGAAATAACTCAATGGTCTCACACACAGGAATTGATCACAAACCAACCACACAATAGGCGAGCACTTTACCATTGGACTACATCCCACCCTCAGCTCTAGAAAGAGAAATAGCCGAATGGATGCACTGACAGAGGTAGATCCTAGACCTACCATACAATAGGCGAGCACTTTACCATTGGACTACATTCCACCCTCAGCTCTAGAAAGAGAAATAGCCGAATGGACGCACTGACAGAGGTAGATCCTAGACCTAGCACACAATAGGCAAGCATCTTACCATTGGACTACATGCCACCCTCAGCTCTAGAAAGAGAAATAGCCGAATGGACGCACTGACAGAGGTAGATCCTAGACCTACCATACAATAGGCGAGCACTTTACCATTGGACTACATCCCACCCTCAGCACTAGAAAGAGAAATAGCCGAATGGACGCACTGACAGAGGTAGATCCTAGACCTACCATACAATAGGCAAGCATCTTACCATTGGACTACATCCCACCCTCAGCTCTAGAAAGAGAAATAGCCGAATGGATGCACCGACAGAGGTAGATCCTAGACCTACCATACAATAGGCAAGCATCTTACCATTGGACTACATCCCACCCTCAGCTCTAGAAAGAGAAATAGCCGAATGGACGCACCGACAGAGGTAGATCCTAGACCTAGCACACAATAGGCAAGCATCTTACCATTGGACTACATCCCACCCTCAGCTCTAGAAAGAGAAATAGCCGAATGGACGCACCGACAGAGGTAGATCCTAGACCTACCATACAATAGGCAAGCATCTTACCATTGGACTACATCCCACCCTCAGCTCTAGAAAGAGAAATAGCCGAATGGACGCACCGACAGAGGTAGATCCTAGACCTAGCACACAATAGGCAAGCATCTTACCATTGGACTACATCCCACCCTCAGCTCTAGAAAGAGAAATAGCCGAATGGACGCACCGACAGAGGTAGATCCTAGACCTACCATACAATAGGCAAGCATCTTACCATTGGACTACATCCCACCCTCAGCTCTAGAAAGAGAAATAGCCGAATGGACGCACCGACAGAGGTAGATCCTAGACCTAGCACACAATAGGCAAGCATCTTACCATTGGACTACATCCCACCCTCACCTAGAAAGAGAAATAGCCGAATGCTCTAGATCCTAGACCTAGACAGAGAGAAATAGCCGAATGGACGCACCGACAGAGGTAGATCCTAGCTCTAGAAAGAGAAATAGCCGAATGGACGCACACAGAGGTAGGCCTAAGGCATCTTACCATTGGACTACATCCCACCCTCAGCTCTAGAAAGAGAAATAGCCGAATGGACGCACCGACAGAGGTAGATCCTAGACCTAGCACACAATAGGCAAGCATCTTACCATTGGACTACATCCCACCCTCAGCTCTAGAAAGAGAAATAGCCGAATGGACGCACCGACAGAGGTAGATCCTAGACCTACCATACAATAGGCAAGCATCTTACCATTGGACTACATCCCACCCTCAGCTCTAGAAAGAGAAATAGCCGAATGGACGCACCGACAGAGGTAGATCCTAGACCTAGCACACAATAGGCAAGCATCTTACCATTGGACTACATCCCACCCTCAGCTCTAGAAAGAGAAATAGCCGAATGGACGCACTGACAGAGGTAGATCCTAGACCTACCATACAATAGGCGAGCAGCATCTTACCACTACATCCCACCCTCAGCTCTAGAAAGAGAAATTGGACTACATCCCACCCTCAGCTCTAGAAAGAGAAATAGCCGAATGGACGCACCGACAGAGGTAGATCCTAGACCTAGCACACAATAGGCAAGCATCTTACCATTGGACTACATCCCACCCTCAGCTCTAGAAAGAGAAATAGCCGAATGGACGCACCGACAGAGGTAGATCCTAGACCTAGCACACATTAGGCAAGCATCTTACCATTGGACTACATCCCACCCTCAGCTCTAGAAAGAGAAATAGCCGAATGGACGCACTGACAGAGGTAGATCCTAGACCTACCATACAATAGGCGAGCACTTTACCATTGGACTACATCCCACCCTCAGCTCTAGAAAGAGAAATAGCCGAATGGACGCACCGACCGAGGTAGATCCTAGACCTAGCACACATTAGGCAAGCATCTTACCATTGGACTACATCCCACCCTCAGCTCTAGAAAGAGAAATAGCCGAATGGACGCACTGACAGAGGTAGATCCTAGACCTACCATACAATAGGCAAGCATCTTACCATTGGACTACATGCCACCCTCAGCTCTAGAAAGAGAAATAGCCGAATGGACGCACCGACAGAGGTAGATCCTAGACCTACCATACAATAGGCAAGCATCTTACCATTGGACTACATCCCACCCTCAGCTCTAGAAAGAGAAATAGCCGAATGGACGCACCGACAGAGGTAGATCCTAGACCTACCATACAATAGGCAAGCATCTTACCATTGGACTACATCCCACCCTCATCTCTAGAAAGAGAAATAGCCGAATGGACGCACTGACAGAGGTAGATCCTAGACCTACCATACAATAGGCAAGCATCTTACCATTGGACTACATCCCACCCTCAGCTCTAGAAAGAGAAATAGCCGAATGGACGCACCGACAGAGGTAGATCCTAGACCTAGCACACATTAGGCAAGCATCTTACCATTGGACTACATCCCACCCTCAGCTCTAGAAAGAGAAGCACCGAGACCTAGCACACATTAGGCAAGCATAGCCGAATGGACGCACTGACAGAGGTAGATCCTAGACCTACCATACAATAGGCAAGCATCTTACCATTGGACTACATCCCACCCTCAGCTCTAGAAAGAGAAATAGCCGAATGGACGCACTGACAGAGGTAGATCCTAGACCTACCATACAATAGGTAAGCATCTTACCATTGGACTACATCCCACCCTCAGCTCTAGAAAGAGAAATAGCCGAATGGACGCACCGACAGAGGTAGATCCTAGACCTAGCACACATTAGGCAAGCATCTTACCATTGGACTACATCCCACCCTCAGCTCTAGAAAGAGAAATAGCCGAATGGACGCACTGACAGAGGTAGATCCTAGACCTACCATACAATAGGCAAGCATCTTACCATTGGACTACATCTCACCCTCAGCTCTAGAAAGAGAAATAGCCGAATGGACGCACTGACAGAGGTAGATCCTAGACCTACCATACAATAGGCAAGCATCTTACCATTGGACTACATCCCACCCTCAGCTCTAGAAAGAGAAATAGCCGAATGGACGCACCGACAGAGGTAGATCCTAGACCTAGCACACATTAGGCAAGCATCTTACCATTGGACTACATCCCACCCTCAGCTCTAGAAAGAGAAATAGCCGAATGGACGCACTGACAGAGGTAGATCCTAGACCTACCATACTATAGGCAAGCATCTTACCATTGGACTACATCCCACCCTCAGCTCTAGAAAGAGAAATAGCCGAATGGACACACCGACAGAGGTAGATCCTAGACCTAGCACACATTAGGCAAGCATCTTACCATTGGACTACATCCCACCCTCAGCTCTAGAAAGAGAAATAGCCGAATGGACGCACCAACAGAGGTAGATCCTAGACCTAGCACACATTAGGCAAGCATCTTACCATTGGACTACATCCCACCCTCAGCTCTAGAAAGAGAAATAGCCGAATGGACGGACTGACAGAGGTAGATCCTAGACCTACCATACTATAGGCAAGCATCTTACCATTGGACTACATCCCACCCTCAGCTCTAGAAAGAGAAATAGCCGAATGGACGCACCGACAGAGGTAGATCCTAGACCTACCATACAATAGGCAAGCATCTTACCATTGGACTACATCCCACCCTCAACTCTAGAAAGAGAAATAGCCGAATGGACGCACCGACAGAGGTAGATCCTAGACCTACCATACAATAGGCAAGCATCTTACCATTGGACTACATCCCACCCTCAGCTCTAGAAAGAGAAATAGCCGAATGGACGCACTGACAGAGGTAGATCCTAGACCTACCATACAATAGGCAAGCATCTTACCATTGGACTACATCCCACCCTCAGCTCTAGAAAGAGAAATAGCCGAATGGACGCACCGACAGAGGTAGATCCTAGACCTAGCACACAATAGGCAAGCATCTTACCATTGGACTACATCCCACCCTCAGCTCTAGAAAGAGAAATAGCCGAATGGACGCACCGACCGAGGTAGATCCTAGACGTAGCACACAATAGGCGAGTGCTATACTTCTCCCAACCCCTGCAAACTACCCACAGCAATCGGCAATGCCGTGGAGATTGCCCTGGAGTTTTTCATTCTCCACAGCACCTTTGTACCTTCAACTATATTGAGAGTGTCTTTCAATGGCATGGGTTTTTTTGGCCGTGGACATTTTCTTAATTGTAGGGGATGCACTCCCACTGCACGTTTTTCAGACTTAGACTTAAAGAGTATTTTTACATGCCCCTATACCACTAAGATTTCAGGCATTTTTTATTTTCAGAATGACTGAATGTTAAACGACATCCCAGCACGAAGAGGACTGTAAAAGTCTAGCCTACTGACCTGAATACGGTTTTCGAGATAACTGTCTGTCAACTTGCACAGAATGAACGGATGCGCTTCAGTGATCTGGATGTTGGTCTTCGTGGAGTACTTCGTCGTGTAGTCAAGGTCATGGTACTTTGACCTCGGACTCTGACCTTCACCTTCGAACAGTGGCGAGTAGTAGAGATCCTCGGAGAGGAACTTGCGCAGCTTACAGCCAATCCCTTGCCGCGACTCCAGGTACGGGAGGCTGTATTGATGGTAAGGACAGACAGACAGAATGACGCCGGAGAGAAGACGTTTAAACAGATGCTGCTTCGTCTGCTTGTGTTCCTGGAACTCGACCAGCGAACTCTCGAAGATCGACTCGTCTTTCGTCTTCTGGTAGTTCAGTAGCGGGTCGCTTGCATCTGTCAGCTCGGTTATTTCACACGAGGTTCTTTTGATCTGACTCTCAGAGTCGATCCGAAGCAGATTTGTATTTCTCAAAAGAGGAGAGCTCTTCAGGTTATCTTTGCCCTCAAAAGCTGTCAGCCCTTTCTCAAATTTCGTAAAATCTTCACTATTAGCATTTTCTTCGTCTTTTTGTCTAAAACATTTCTGATCTTGCTTCTGGTTTTCTGTGAAAGAATTCTTATTATTCCCATCATCTCTAGTGATTTCCTCATGCTGAATTTGAGCACCATGTTCGGATTTCTGTCTTTCTAAAACTCTACTGCTTTGATTGTCTGGCGATCTTTCTAAATGTACAAAACCTCCTAAAGACGCTTCCTTTTGGTTAGTTTCCAGTAAACTGTCAATGTTAGATCCTGAATCATCTTTATCGTCTTCAAACTGAACTTGAATATTGCACACAGCCTTCTCATCATCTTCTTCAGAGCTGTTCTCATCACTGGGATTCGTGATCACTCCATTCTCGACATCGATGTCACAGCTCTGATCTGGGACATCATCTCCATTTTTCTCTCCGTCCCCGATTCCTTCGATTGGACAGGTTTCGTCCGGTGTCCCCGCTGGCATGGCGAATTCGTCCATACAGAAGGAAATTTCCAGTAGCGAGTTGTACGCAGTGTAGCTCATGAATTTTAAAATGTCTTTTACCTAGAAAAAAAGAGAGTAAAGTTTCAATTACAGTTGTTAAGAATCTTACAATGACAGAGAACGTTTTGGGTCGAACTGACAAAGCCTGTTTGTTTAAAATGTCTTTTACCTAGAAAAAAAAGATAGTAAAGTTTTGGGTCAAACTGACAAAGCCTGTTTTTCTTAACCGTGGGTGTTTAAGCTTTGTAAGAAAATATATGTAGATAAGACTATGGCTTTGTAAAGTTGGTTTTGAGTTTTAAAAATTTGATTAGCAATCTCTAAAACTTGAATAGTGACTTCCAATATGATACTAAACAGAATGGATTTATGTCAGCATTTGTCAAATCAATGGGAACCGGCCTCGGTGGTGCAGTGGTTAAGCCATCGGACTACAGGCTGGTAGGTACAGGGTTCGCAGCCCGGTACCGGCTCCAACCCAGAGCGAGTTCTTAAGGGCTCAATGGGTAGGTGTAAGACCACTACACCCTCTTCTCTCTCACTAACCACTAATCAACTAACAACTAACCCACTGTCCTGGACAGACAGCCCATATAACTGAGGTGTGTGCCCAGGACAGCGTGCTTGAACTTTAATTGGATAAAGAAAATAAATTGAAAATGAAATGAAATCAATGGGTGGGATCTAGCTCAGTGAGTGGAGCACTCGGCTGAGGTGTTTAGGTCGCAGGATCGAATCTCCTCTGGATAGGATTGGATTTCCCCCCCATTCCAACCAGTGCCCCATCACTGGTGTATCAAAGGCTGCGACATGTGCTGTCCTGTCTATAGTAAAGGGCATATAAAAGATCCCTTCCTGCTAAAAGAAAAAAATATAGTATATTTTCTCCAAGACTATATATCAGAATTATCAAATATTTAACATCCAACAGCCAATTATTAATAAATCAAGGTACAGCAAGGTGGTAGGGCATAAATGCAGAATTCTGGTTAAATCCAAATGATAAAATCTAATAACTTTAAAATGTTTAAGGCCTCTCCCTACATTTAACAAATATACATGTTATACATCAAGATGGCTAGAACAATATTACAATAAAGATAACATGGATAGTTGAGGGGGGGGGGGGGGGGGGATAGAAGAGAGGAAGGTGTAGAAGAAACAAAGAATAAATAGCAAACAGAATGGTTAAATAGTTAATTGATCTCGAAACACTTATTATTAATAAGAAAATTCTGAACAGATTTAAATAGAGATAATATCTTGGACACTTAAATTAGAATCTCCAAATTATGACCATAATTGCAAAACTCAGTTATTTTTCAGAAAATACCAATTACTGTATGATATTTTTGTTGTTGCCAAATTAAAATAAAATTCGCCAATTGTTCCTAAAATTCGCAGCTGGTGAATTTGGCGAGTGGCAGAGCTATCCCTGCAATAGTAAAGTATGACACTTGAGATTAGAATAGTTCAGTAAATGGGTATTGCGAGCTGCAGCGTATGTTGGACAAAAACATAAACATATTTCAGCATCTTCAACTGGATGGCCACAAATACAAGGGCTATCTGTCACATGTCGTACAAATTTGTGACCATTCAAATCACTGGTACCCAAACAGTCGGCTATGTAGAATCAGTTGCCTTATGTTTAAAGAGACATTCCTGAGTTTGCTGCATTGTAAGATGTTTCCGACTAATAAAATATTTCTACGATTAAACTTACATATTAAATATATTTTCTTGTTTAGAATATCAGTGTCTGTATATTCAATGTGTTTCTGGTCGTCTTAATATTTGTAAGAAGCCCAAACTGGATTTTGTCTTCAAACAATTTCATACATACGAAAAAACATATTTTAGGAAATAAAATGAAATTTAATCTAGTACAAATATCAGAATGATCAGAAACATGTTTAATATAAAGCCACTAATATTTTATGCAGAAAGATTGATTTGATATGTAATTACAATTGTCAAAAAGTCTCTATTAGTCGATAACATCTTAAACATTGCAGCAAACTCAGGAATGTCCCTTTAAATTACTTATTAGTATAAAAATATGTATCTAAAACCTTACTTTGCGCAGTTCACCAGAAGTTCCTCCTCTCAGACTAATTGTACAGCCGAGGTTAGTGGCACACCCATCAAACACCACAAACGTCTTCGTCTCTCCTGTAACAAAATATACACACATGCTTACTAACACTGTCACTTGAGACTAATTGTACAGCCGAGGTTAGTGGCACACCCGTCAAACACCACAAACGTCTTCGTCTCTCCTGTAACAAAATATACACACTTGCTTACTAACACTGTCACTTGAGACTAATTGTACAGCCGAGGTTGGTGGCACACCCGTCAAACACCACAAACGTCTTTGTCTCTCCTGTAACAAAATATACACACTTGCTTACTAACACTGTCACTTGAGACTAATTGTACAGCCGAGGTTAGTGGCACACCCGTCAAACACCACAAACGTCTTCGTCTCTCCTGTAACAAAATATACACACTTGCTTACTAACACTGTCACTTGAGACTAATTGTACAGCCGAGGTTAGTGGCACACCCGTCAAACACCACAAACGTCTTCGTCTCTCCTGTAACAAAATATACACACATGCTTACTAACACTGTCACTTGAGACTAATTGTACAGCCGAGGTTAGTGGCACACCCGTCAAACACCACAAACGTCTTCGTCTCTCCTGTAACAAAATATACACACTTGCTTCCTAACTAACACTGTCATTTGAAATCAGCACTGTTTTAGTTATATCAGTGATGTGTTCATTAATGGAGTCGGTCGAGTGTTGCTCCATGAAGTTAGTAAAAGGTTCGTGATGGAGTAAAATCAAGTGCAATACAAAGTCGTCTTCCTTGTTACTTGTGTGGTCTTTGATGTTTTAAAATACACTATTTCTTAACAGACAATGTCACTTGAATAGGTTTCATATTGAAAAAAAAGAGAGAGAATTACGCCAAAATAAATACACTGTCAGGTTGTAACAGTATGTAGGACGAATTCCCCACATAATACAAGCAAAAAGATAAGAAAAACCGATAAATGACTCCGAATAAATCAGAACCAAATAAAAGGACGTCCCCTAACCAAACAGCGAAGGAAAAAAGAAGGAAGTTACAGTCACGTGACCGGAACAAGAGAGGAGCATACAGTAGAAGGAAGTTACAGTCACGTGACCGGAACTAGAGAGGAGCATACAGTAGAAGGAAGTTACAGTCACGTGACCGGAACTAGAGAGGAGCATACAGTAGAAGGAAGTTACAGTCACGTGACCGGAACTAGAGAGGAGCATACAGTAGAAGGAAGTTACAGTCACGTGACCGGAACTAGAGAGGAGCATACAGTAGAAGGAAGTTACAGTCACGTGACCGGAACTAGAGAGGAGCATACAGTAGAAGGAAGTTACAGTCACGTGACCGGAACTAGAGAGGAGCATACAGTAGAAGGAAGTTACAGTCACGTGACCGGAACTAGAGAGGAGCATACAGTAGAAGGAAGTTACAGTCACGTGACCGGAACTAGAGAGGAGCATACAGTAGAAGGAAGTTACAGTCACGTGACCGGAACAAGAGAGGAGCATACAGTAGAAGGAAGTTACAGTCACGTGACCGGAACTAGAGAGGAGCATACAGTAGAAGGAAGTTACAGTCACGTGACCGGAACTAGAGAGGAGCATACAGTAGAAGGAAGTTACAGTCACGTGACCGGAACAAGAGAGGAGCATACAGTAGAAGGAAGTTACAGTCACGTGACCGGAACTAGAGAGGAGCATACAGTAGAAGGAAGTTACAGTCACGTGACCGGAACTAGAGAGGAGCATACAGTAGAAGGAAGTTACAGTCACGTGACCGGAACTAGAGAGGAGCATACAGTAGAAGGAAGTTACAGTCACGTGACCGGAACTAGAGAGGAGCATACAGTAGAAGGAAGTTACAGTCACGTGACCGGAACTAGAGAGGAGCATACAGTAGAAGGAAGTTACAGTCACGTGACCGGAACTAGAGAGGAGCATACAGTAGAAGGAAGTTACAGTCACGTGACCGGAACTAGAGAGGAGCATACAGTAGAAGGAAGTTACAGTCACGTGACCGGAACTAGAGAGGAGCATACAGTAGAAGGAAGTTACAGTCACGTGACCGGAACTAGAGAGGAGCATACAGTAGAAGGAAGTTACAGTCACGTGACCGGAACTAGAGAGGAGCATACAGTAGAAGGAAGTTACAGTCACGTGACCGGAACTAGAGAGGAGCATACAGTAGAAGGAAGTTACAGTCACGTGACCGGAACTAGAGAGGAGCATACAGTAGAAGGAAGTTACAGTCACGTGACCGGAACTAGAGAGGAGCATACAGTAGAAGGAAGTTACAGTCACGTGACCGGAACTAGAGAGGAGCATACAGTAGAAGGAAGTTACAGTCACGTGACCGGAACTAGAGAGGAGCATACAGTAGAAGGAAGTTACAGTCACGTGACCGGAACTAGAGAGGAGCATACAGTAGAAGGAAGTTACAGTCACGTGACCGGAACTAGAGAGGAGCATACAGTAGAAGGAAGTTACAGTCACGTGACCGGAACTAGAGAGGAGCATACAGTAGAAGGAAGTTACAGTCACGTGACCGGAACTAGAGAGGAGCATACAGTAGAAGGAAGTTACAGTCACGTGACCGGAACTAGAGAGGAGCATACAGTAGAAGGAAGTTACAGTCACGTGACCGGAACTAGAGAGGAGCATACAGTAGAAGGAAGTTACAGTCACGTGACCGGAACTAGAGAGGAGCATACAGTAGAAGGAAGTTACAGTCACGTGACCGGAACTAGAGAGGAGCATACAGTAGAAGGAAGTTACAGTCACGTGACCGGAACTAGAGAGGAGCATACAGTAGAAGGAAGTTACAGTCACGTGACCGGAACTAGAGAGGAGCATACAGTAGAAGGAAGTTACAGTCACGTGACCGGAACTAGAGAGGAGCATACAGTAGAAGGAAGTTACAGTCACGTGACCGGAACTAGAGAGGAGCATACAGTAGAAGGAAGTTACAGTCACGTGACCGGAACTAGAGAGGAGCATACAGTAGAAGGAAGTTACAGTCACGTGACCGGAACTAGAGAGGAGCATACAGTAGAAGGAAGTTACAGTCACGTGACCGGAACTAGAGAGGAGCATACAGTAGAAGGAAGTTACAGTCACGTGACCGGAACTAGAGAGGAGCATACAGTAGAAGGAAGTTACAGTCACGTGACCGGAACTAGAGAGGAGCATACAGTAGAAGGAAGTTACAGTCACGTGACCGGAACTAGAGAGGAGCATACAGTAGAAGGAAGTTACAGTCACGTGACCGGAACTAGAGAGGAGCATACAGTAGAAGGAAGTTACAGTCACGTGACCGGAACTAGAGAGGAGCATACAGTAGAAGGAAGTTACAGTCACGTGACCGGAACTAGAGAGGAGCATACAGTAGAAGGAAGTTACAGTCACGTGACCGGAACTAGAGAGGAGCATACAGTAGAAGGAAGTTACAGTCACGTGACCGGAACTAGAGAGGAGCATACAGTAGAAGGAAGTTACAGTCACGTGACCGGAACTAGAGAGGAGCATACAGTAGAAGGAAGTTACAGTCACGTGACCGGAACTAGAGAGGAGCATACAGTAGAAGGAAGTTACAGTCACGTGACCGGAACAGTCAGAGAGGAGCATACAGTAGAAGGAAGTTACAGTCACGTGACCGGAACAGTAGAGAGAGGAGCATACAGTAGAAGGAAGTTACAGTCACGTGACCGGAACTAGAGAGGAGCATACAGTAGAAGGAAGTTACAGTCACGTGACCGGAACAAGAGAGGAGCATACAGTAGAAGGAAGTTACAGTCACGTGACCGGAACTAGAGAGGAGCATACAGTAGAAGGAAGTTACAGTCACGTGACCGGAACTAGAGAGGAGCATACAGTAGAAGGAAGTTACAGTCACGTGACCGGAACTAGAGAGGAGCATACAGTAGAAGGAAGTTACAGTCACATGACCGGAACTAGAGAGGAGCATACAGTAGAAGGAAGTTACAGTCACGTGACCGGAACTAGGGAGAGTAGAAGGAGCATACAGTAGAAGGAAGTTACAGTCACAGTGACCGGAACGGAGAGAGGAGCATACAGTAGAAGGAAGTTACAGTCACGTGACCGGAACTAGAGAGGAGCATACAGTAAAGGAAGTTACAGTCACGTGACCGGAACTAGAGAGGAGCATACAGTAGAAGGAAGTTACAGTCACGTGACCGGAACTAGAGAGGAGCATACAGTAGAAGGAAGTTACAGTCACGTGACCGGAACTAGAGAGGAGCATACAGTAGAAGGAAGTTACAGTCACATGACCGGAACTAGAGAGGAGCATACAGTAGAAGGAAGTTACAGTCACGTGACCGGAACAAGAGGGAGCATACAGTAGAAGGAAGTTACAGTCACGTGACCGGAACTAGAGAGGAGCATACAGTAGAAGGAAGTTACAGTCACGTGACCGGAACTAGAGAGGAGCATACAGTAGAAGGAAGTTACAGTCACGTGACCGGAACAAGAGGGAGCATACAGTAGAAGGAAGTTACAGTCACGTGACCGGAACTAGAGAGGAGCATACAGTAGAAGGAAGTTACAGTCACGTGACCGGAACAAGAGGGAGCATACAGTAGAAGGAAGTTACAGTCACGTGACCGGAACTAGAGAGGAGCATACAGTAGAAGGAAGTTACAGTCACATGACCGGAACTAGAGAGGAGCATACAGTAGAAGGATTTAGGTCATCCCATTGGCTTTTGGGATGTTCGGACCACAGACTACTAGCCATGGAGGAGGGGGGGGGGGGGGGGGTGCACTCGTTTGAGGACAGGTAATGTGGAAAAGAAAATGTTCAATTGTTCAGAAATCAGATTATTACGGTCAATGACAACTTCCACACCATTGTTTTAGCCTCATATGTAATTAATATAACATACAAATGTATCTAATGCTAAAGACAATTTTTGGTTGTTATATTTGATGAATGCTACAACTGGGTGTTTTTTTATTTGATCTTTTAAAACTTAAAAGGTAATATTATCTCTACACATGAAATATAAATAAAAATATGTCGGTGTGAAAAATATGGTATTGACAAATATCTTAATAGGTGTGAAGCTGATCTTTACAAAAATGCATCCCGCATCACGATTAAAAAAAAGAAAGAAAAATGTCAGCATTCATATGAAGTCAATTTACATTTCCCGACAAAAACAATAAACAACTGCAAAACACTTTAAAAACTTGAAGTGACACTTATGACATATTTATTGTGTACCTATAGTTGTTATTATGAAGGCAGACCGACTAACCGCTAGGTATGAAGTACAACTGACATTTGATGAATACTAATGCATCTCAAGAAATATATTGTTAAATTGTACCATTTTTGAAATATGGCTATGAAGAGACAATTATCGTTAGATATGTTATATTTATTGTGTAGCTATAGTTGTTATTATGAAGGCAGACCGACTAACCGCTAGGTATGAAGTACAACTGACATTTGATGAATACTAATGCATCTCAAGAAATATATTTTTAAATTGTACCATTTTTGAAATATGGCTATGAAGAGACAATTATCGTTAGATATGTTATATTTATTGTGTAGCTATAGTTGTTATTATGAAGGCAGACCGACTAACCGCTAGGTATGAAGTACAACTGACATTTGATGAATACTAATGCATCTCAAGAAATATATTTTTAAATTGTACCATTTTTGAAATATGGCTACGAAGAGACAATTATGGTTAGATATGTTATATTTATTGTGTAGCTATAGTTGTTATTATGAAGGCAGTCCGACTAACCGCTAGGTATAAAGTACAACTGACATTTGATGAATACTAATGCATCTCAAGAAATATATTTTTAAATTGTACCATTTTTGAAATATGGCTATGAAGAGACAATTATCGTTAGATATGTTATATTTATTGTGTAGCTATAGTTGTTATTATGAAGGCAGACCGACTAACCGCTAGGTATGAAGTACAAATGACATTTGATGAATACTAATGCATCTCAAGAAATATATTTTTAAATTGTACCATTTTTGAAATATGGCTATGAAGAGACAATTATCGTTAGATATGTTATATTTATTGTGTAGCTATAGTTGTTATTATGAAGGCAGTCCGACTAACCGCTAGGTATGAAGTACAACTGACATTTGATGAATACTAATGCATCTCAAGAAATATATTTTTAAATTGTACCATTTTTGAAATATGGCTATGAAGAGACAATTATCGTTAGATATGTTATATTTATTGTGTAGCTATAGTTGTTATTATGAAGGCAGACCGACTAACCGCTAGGTATGAAGTACAACTGACATTTGATGAATACTAATGCATCTCAAGAAATATATTTTTAAATTGTACCATTTTTGAAATATGGCTATGAAGAGACAATTATCATTAGATATGTTATATTTATTGTGTAGCTATAGTTGTTATTATGAAGGCAGACCGACTAACCGCTAGGTATGAAGTACAACTGACATTTGATGAATACTAATGCATCTTAAGAAATATATTGTTAAATTGTACCATTTTTGAAATATGGCTATGAAGAGACAATTATGGTTAGATATGTTATATTTATTGTGTAGCTATAGTTGTTATTATGAAGGCAGACCGACTAACCGCTAGGTATGAAGTACAACTGACATTTGATGAATACTAATGCATCTCAAGAAATATATTTTTAAATTGTACCATTTTTGAAATATGGCTATGAAGAGACAATTATCGTTAGATATGTTATATTTATTGTGTAGCTATAGTTGTTATTATGAAGGCAGACCGACTAACTGCTAGGTATGAAGTACAACTGACATTTGATGAATACTAATGCATCTCAAGAAATATATTGTTAAATTGTACCATTTTTGAAATATGGCTATGAAGAGACAATTATCGTTAGATATGTTATATTTATTGTGTAGCTATAGTTGTTATTATGAAGGCAGACCGACTAACCGCTAGGTATGAAGTACAACTGACATTTGATGAATACTAATGCATCTCAAGAAATATATTTTTAAATTGTACCATTTTTTAAATATGGCTATGAAGAGACAATTATCGTTAGATATGTTATATTTATTGTGTAGCTATAGTTGTTATTATGAAGGCAGACCGACTAACCGCTAGGTATGAAGTACAACTGACATTTGATGAATACTAATGCATCTCAAGAAATATATTTTTAAATTGTACCATTTTTGAAATATGGCTATGAAGAGACAATTATGGTTAGATATGTTATATTTATTGTGTAGCTATAGTTGTTATTATGAAGGCAGTCCGACTAACCGCTAGGTATGAAGTACAACTGACATTTGATGAATACTAATGCATCTCAAGAAATATATTTTTAAATTGTACCATTTTTGAAATATGGCTATGAAGAGACAATTATCGTTAGATATGTTATATTTATTGTGTAGCTATAGTTGTTATTATGAAGGCAGACCGACTAACCGCTAGGTATGAAGTACAACTGACATTTGATGAATACTAATGCATCTCAAGAAATATATTGTTAAATTGTACCATTTTTGAAATATGGCTATGAAGAGACAATTATGGTTAGATATGTTATATTTATTGTGTAGCTATAGTTGTTATTATGAAGGCAGACCGACTAACCGCTAGGTATGAAGTACAACTGACATTTGATGAATACTAATGCATCTCAAGAAATATATTGTTAAATTGTACCATTTTTGAAATATGGCTATGAAGAGACAATTATGGTTAGATATGTTATATTTATTGTGTAGCTATAGTTGTTATTATGAAGGCAGACCGACTAACCGCTAGGTATGAAGTACAACTGACATTTGATGAATACTAATGCATCTCAAGAAATATATTTTTAAATTGTACCATTTTTGAAATATGGCTATGAAGAGACAATTATCGTTAGATATGTTATATTTATTGTGTAGCTATAGTTGTTATTATGAAGGCAGACCGACTAACTGCTAGGTATGAAGTACAACTGACATTTGATGAATACTAATGCATCTCAAGAAATATATTGTTAAATTGTACCATTTTTGAAATATGGCTATGAAGAGACAATTATCGTTAGATATGTTATATTTATTGTGTAGCTATAGTTGTTATTATGAAGGCAGACCGACTAACCGCTAGGTATGAAGTACAACTGACATTTGATGAATACTAATGCATCTCAAGAAATATATTTTTAAATTGTACCATTTTTTAAATATGGCTATGAAGAGACAATTATCGTTAGATATGTTATATTTATTGTGTAGCTATAGTTGTTATTATGAAGGCAGACCGACTAACCGCTAGGTATGAAGTACAACTGACATTTGATGAATACTAATGCATCTCAAGAAATATATTTTTAAATTGTACCATTTTTGAAATATGGCTATGAAGAGACAATTATGGTTAGATATGTTATATTTATTGTGTAGCTATAGTTGTTATTATGAAGGCAGTCCGACTAACCGCTAGGTATGAAGTACAACTGACATTTGATGAATACTAATGCATCTCAAGAAATATATTTTTAAATTGTACCATTTTTGAAATATGGCTATGAAGAGACAATTATCGTTAGATATGTTATATTTATTGTGTAGCTATAGTTGTTATTATGAAGGCAGACCGACTAACCGCTAGGTATGAAGTACAAATGACATTTGATGAATACTAATGCATCTCAAGAAATATATTTTTAAATTGTACCATTTTTGAAATATGGCTATGAAGAGACAATTATCGTTAGATATGTTATATTTATTGTGTAGCTATAGTTGTTATTATGAAGGCAGTCCGACTAACCGCTAGGTATGAAGTACAACTGACATTTGATGAATACTAATGCATCTCAAGAAATATATTTTTAAATTGTACCATTTTTGAAATATGGCTATGAAGAGACAATTATCGTTAGATATGTTATATTTATTGTGTAGCTATAGTTGTTATTATGAAGGCAGACTGACTAACCGCTAGGTATGAAGTACAACTGACATTTGATGAATACTAATGCATCTCAAGAAATATATTTTTAAATTGTACCATTTTTGAAATATGGCTATGAAGAGACAATTATGGTTAGATATGTTATATTTATTGTGTAGCTATAGTTGTTATTATGAAGGCAGACCGACTAACCGCTAGGTATGAAGTACAACTGACATTTGATGAATACTAATGCATCTCAAGAAATATATTTTTAAATTGTACCATTTTTGAAATATGGCTATGAAGAGTCAATTATGGTTAGATATGTTATATTTATTGTGTAGCTATAGTTGTTATTATGAAGGCAGACCGACTAACCGCTAGGTATGAAGTACAACTGACATTTGATGAATACTAATGCATCTCAAGAAATATATTTTTAAATTGTACCATTTTTGAAATATGGCTATGAAGAGACAATTATGGTTAGATATGTTATATTTATTGTGTAGCTATAGTTGTTATTATGAAGGCAGACCGACTAACCGCTAGGTATGAAGTACAACTGACATTTGATGAATACTAATGCATCTCAAGAAATATATTTTTAAATTGTACCATTTTTGAAATATGGCTATGAAGAGACAATTATGGTTAGATATGTTATATTTATTGTGTAGCTATAGTTGTTATTATGAAGGCAGACCGACTAACCGCTAGGTATGAAGTACAACTGACATTTGATGAATACTAATGCATCTCAAGAAATATATTTTTAAATTGTACCATTTTTGAAATATGGCTATGAAGAGTCAATTATGGTTAGATATGTTATATTTATTGTGTAGCTATAGTTGTTATTATGAAGGCAGACCGACTAACCGCTAGGTATGAAGTACAACTGACATTTGATGAATACTAATGCATCTCAAGAAATATATTTTTAAATTTGAACCATTTTTGAAATATGGCTATGAAGAGACAATTATCGTTAGATATGTTATATTTATTGTGTAGCTATAGTTGTTATTATGAAGGCAGACCGACTAACCGCTAGGTATGAAGTACAACTGACATTTGATGAATACTAATGCATCTCACGAAATATATTTTTAAATTGTACCATTTTTGAAATATGGCTATGAAGAGACAATTATCGTTAGATATGTTATATTTATTGTGTAGCTATAGTTGTTATTATGAAGGCAGACCGACTAACCGCTAGGTATGAAGTACAACTGACATTTGATGAATACTAATGCATCTCAAGAAATATATTTTTAAATTGTACCATTTTTGAAATATGGCTATGAAGAGACAATTATGGTTAGATATGTTATATTTATTGTGTAGCTATAGTTGTTATTATGAAGGCAGACCGACTAACCGCTAGGTATGAAGTACAACTGACATTTGATGAATACTAATGCATCTCACGAAATATATTTTTAAATTGTACCATTTTTGAAATATGGCTATGAAGAGACAATTATGGTTAGATATGTTATATTTATTGTGTAGCTATAGTTGTTATTATGAAGGCAGTCCGACTAACCGCTAGGTATGAAGTACAACTGACATTTGATGAATACTAATGCATCTCAAGAAATATATTTTTAAATTGTACCATTTTTGAAATATGGCTATGAAGAGACAATTATCGTTAGATATGTTATATTTATTGTGTAGCTATAGTTGTTATTATGAAGGCAGACCGACTAACCGCTAGGTATGAAGTACAACTGACATTTGATGAATACTAATGCATCTCACGAAATATATTTTTAAATTGTACCATTTTTGAAATATGGCTATGAAGAGACAATTATGGTTAGATATGTTATATTTATTGTGTAGCTATAGTTGTTATTATGAAGGCAGACCGACTAACCGCTAGGTATGAAGTACAACTGACATTTGATGAATACTAATGCATCTCACGAAATATATTTTTAAATTGTACCATTTTTGAAATATGGCTATGAAGAGACAATTATGGTTAGATATGTTATATTTATTGTGTAGCTATAGTTGTTATTATGAAGGCAGACCGACTAACCGCTAGGTATGAAGTACAACTGACATTTGATGAATACTAATGCATCTCAAGAAATATATTTTTAAATTTGAACCATTTTTGAAATATGGCTATGAAGAGACAATTATCGTTAGATATGTTATATTTATTGTGTAGCTATAGTTGTTATTATGAAGGCAGACCGACTAACCGCTAGGTATGAAGTACAACTGACATTTGATGAATACTAATGCATCTCACGAAATATATTTTTAAATTGTACCATTTTTGAAATATGGCTATGAAGAGACAATTATCGTTAGATATGTTATATTTATTGTGTAGCTATAGTTGTTATTATGAAGGCAGACCGACTAACCGCTAGGTATGAAGTACAACTGACATTTGATGAATACTAATGCATCTCACGAAATATATTTTTAAATTGTACCATTTTTGAAATATGGCTATGAAGAGACAATTATCGTTAGATATGTTATATTTATTGTGTAGCTATAGTTGTTATTATGAAGGCAGACCGACTAACCGCTAGGTATGAAGTACAACTGACATTTGATGAATACTAATGCATCTCACGAAATATATTTTTAAATTGTACCATTTTTGAAATATGGCTATGAAGAGACAATTATGGTTAGATATGTTATATTTATTGTGTAGCTATAGTTGTTATTATGAAGGCAGTCCGACTAACCGCTAGGTATGAAGTACAACTGACATTTGATGAATACTAATGCATCTCAAGAAATATATTTTTAAATTGTACCATTTTTGAAATATGGCTATGAAGAGACAATTATGGTTAGATATGTTATATTTATTGTGTAGCTATAGTTGTTATTATGAAGGCAGACCGACTAACTGCTAGGTATGAAGTACAACTGACATTTGATGAATACTAATGCATCTCAAGAAATATATTTTTAAATTGTACCATTTTTGAAATATGGCTATGAAGAGACAATTATCGTTAGATATGTTATATTTATTGTGTAGCTATAGTTGTTATTATGAAGGCAGACCGACTAACCGCTAGGTATGAAGTACAACTGACATTTGATGAATACTAATGCATCTCAAGAAATATATTTTTAAATTGTACCATTTTTGAAATATGGCTATGAAGAGACAATTATCGTTAGATATGTTATATTTATTGTGTAGCTATAGTTGTTATTATGAAGGCAGACCGACTAACCGCTAGGTATGAAGTACAACTGACATTTGATGAATACTAATGCATCTCAAGAAATATATTTTTAAATTGTACCATTTTTGAAATATGGCTATGAAGAGACAATTATCGTTAGATATGTTATATTTATAGTGTACAAAGCAAAACGGAATCAGGGCTAGCTCTGTCACTCATGAAACAATTGGCAAATTTTAGTTTAATCTGGTGAAAATAGTTCAGTAATAATTGATATCTTGTTGGAAAAGAGCTTGTTTTGGTGAAACAACCCCTGCAATTAAGAAAACGTTCACCGCAAAAAACAAGCAGCGGAAAAAAAATTCTAATATAGTCCATAGAAAAAAAAAAAAGTGCTGTGGAGAAATAAAAACTCCACGGCAATCTCCACGGCATTGCCGATTGCTGTGGGTAACTGCAGGGGTTGTGAAATTTTCTGATCACCCCGAGGTAGCCCTGTGATGGTACAGTAAACGTTCTGTTGACTGTTTTAGATCAATATTTGTCATAATGAAGACAGACCAACTAACCACTGGGTAGGAGGTACGACTGACACTTGAAGGTGTGGCAGAACCCCAGGGTGGGGCGGCTGACCAGACTGTCAATGGATGGAACGATGTCAGCCTGGGTGAATCGCGCCAATCTCTCCATCACTCGCTGAAACAGAAAAATACATGTGTTATCACTAGGTTATCCAGGGTGGGGCAGCTGACCAGACTGTCGATGGAGAGAACGATGTCGGCCTGGGTGAACTATGCTCTAGTGTCTCCATCACTCACTGAAACAGAGAAACACACACACATGCTTTACCACTAGACTAATCAAGATTCAAGCTGGACCACCAAATTAATCAGAAAATGTTGAGAAAATTTGGATCGTTTTCTCTTCTAGGAATACTTGGCCTGACCTCATACAATAGCATATTTCCCCAACGTTCAATGCGCTCAGGAGAAAGAAGGAAACTTCAGTCAGGTAACAAAAACAGGAAGCAGAGGAATCCTTGGAAGATTTTTGAAGCCATCCCATTGGCTGTTAGGATGTTTGGACCAGTCTACTAACATAGCTGGGGTGGGTAGGGATATGCCACTGTATGAGGTCAGGCTAAGTAGACAAGAAACTAAGTTTTTTTAAAATCTGTAGTCAAATTCAGGTTTAACTAACTGCACAACTAGAATGACGGTTGATCTACAAATCATTTTTTAATTAACATATTGGCAAATTAATAATTGAAATATATCTTCACCACATTCAGCTTTAATTCGCATTTGGGTCCAATGTGGGTGCTGGGAGAGTGCATCACCACCTACAAATTTCCCTGAAATTCTCATTTAAACAAAAATAATGTATTAATTGCTTTATTAGTGGAGATGTGAAATCTTGGTTGGAAGAATATTTCTGGGGAAGACTGCCATTAAGCTACATTTGCTTCCTGTAATGCCCATCACACACTTTCCAACAAAGCCATTACTGATTAGTCTGTAAATGTGTGCAGAGCAAAGTCGCAATTATCACATATAATCTGTAGTTTTGCCATGTCATCTGCCTTGGGTCCTGTGCCTTAAATAATAATGAGTAATGAGTCTGAGATTTTAATATCATGGCAATGCCATACAAATTGTATGCATGTCACCTGACTCTACGGTTTGAATGAATGAATGAATGTTTAACGACACCCCAGCATGAAAACTACGGTTTGAAGTTTTATAAGTACAAGTCATGAATTTGCTTAACCTTCTGACTACTGCAGCTGAGATATCTCACCCGACGTCACGCCAGTCGACATACTGTACACTGTATACAGTGCATTCCCCAATTCATATTTCCTGCTGTTTTGCACACGACACTCACCGGAAACGATTTATTAACAGGAAATGGAATACAAGTCAGCTTCCTGTTTCTTTAGATTTTGTATTTTAATGCATTATACCTTGGAATTTTGTATGTATTCTCGCTTGACAACAATGGCAGCACATCGCGGTTATTTTCAGGGATCGATAGCCGATTGTGACAGCTAAATTTGATTATCTTACCAACAACGAAAATTACCAAATATTGGGATATGAATCGTAGTTTTTTTTTTTTTAAATTCTGGTCAGAAAACCACTGTTATGAGGAATTATGGACATATAATGATATATACTGGACAGCTGGCCACATATGCCCATAAGTAAATGTGACTTTTTAAATTTTTTGCCTCATTTTAATCAACATAAACCAATCTAAAATATTATCAAAATTAGAAAAACCCATGAAAATAATACTTTATTTTATGAATTTTTAAAACATATAAGTGAATTTATTTTAGTAAAAATTATAAACTCAACGTGGTTTTTGTCAAAAATTAATCCAGTAGTCTAAAGGTTAATGCTGACATTTAACATTAATAAGACTTCATGAATGAACTCACCAGTTTAACATTGAACACCAGTGTGACTCCCTGGCTTAGGAGAAACTCCTGGGCCAATCTGGACACGGATTTCTCTACGATCACAATACTGGGGCGGAATGCTGTGATCTTCGACACACTGTTCCTCAGAAACTCGCGCTCCTGTAAGAAGATTGACAAGATTTTAAAATGAAACATTAATAAGCTACACACTCAGGTCGAACCAACAGGTACATAAAAGATCCCTAGCATCAGTAGTTCCAGTCCCTCTCTCTCTCCGTCTTTCTCTCTCTCTCTATCACTATTTCTATCACTCTGTCTGTCTCTTTCTCTCACTCACTCCTGCTCTCTTACTATTTTTCTCACTCTCTCTCTATCACTGTCTTTTTCTCTCCATCACTCTCGCTCTCTCTGTCTCACTATCTTTCTCTCTCTATTACTTTGTCTGTCTCTTTCTCTCTGTCACTCTCGCTCTCTGTCTCACTATCTTTCTCACTCTATCACTCTGTCTCTGTTTGTCTTTTTCTCTTTGTCACTCTCGCTCTGTCACTCTCTCTCTATCACTCTGTCTCTGTTTGTCTCTTTCTCTCCTTCACTCCCTTTCTGTGTCTCCCTCTCTATCACTGTCTCTTTCTCTCCTTCACTCCCTCTCTCTCTGTCTCACTTTCTCTATCACTCTGTCTTTTTCTCTCCTTCGCTCCCTCTCTCCGTCTCACTCTCTCTATCACTCTGGTCTCTTTCTCTTCCTCGCTCCTCTCTCTGTCTCACTTTCTCTATCACTCTGTCTCTTTCTCACTCCCCCTCTCTCTGTCTCAATATCTCACTCTCTCTATCATTCTGTCTCTGTCTGTCTCTTTCCCACCTGGAAAATCTGTGGCTCCAGTGATGAGAACCTGTTTTTTAAGATACTAAGTTCTCTGACCTGGAGAATCTGTGGCTCGTGATGAGAACTTGTTTTTTTTTAAGATACTAAGTTCTCTGACCTGGAGAATCTGTGGTTCCAGTGATGAGAACTTGTTTTTTTTAAGATACTAAGTTCTCTGACCTGGAGAATCTGTGGCTCCAGTGATGAGAACTTGTTTTTTAAGATACTAAGTTCTCTGACCTGGAGAATCTGTGGCTCCAGTGATGAGAACTTGTTTTTTAAGATACTAAGTTCTCTGACCTGGAGAATCTGTGGTTCCAGTGATGAGAACTTGTTTTTTAAGATACTAAGTTCTCTGACCTGGAGAATCTGTGGCTCCAGTGATGAGAACTTGTTTTTTAAGATACTAAGTTCTCTGACCTGGAGAATCTGTGGCTCCAGTGATGAGAACGAGTTTTTTTAAGATACTAAGTTCTCTGACCTGGAGAATCTGTGGCTCCAGTGATGAGAACTTGTTTTTTAAGATACTAAGTTCTCTGACCTGGAGAATCTGTGGTTCCAGTGATGAGAACTTGTTTTTTAAGATACTAAGTTCTCTGACCTGGAGAATCTGTGGCTCGTGATGAGAACTTGTTTTTTTAAGATACTAAGTTCTCTGACCTGGAGAATCTGTGGCTCCAGTGATGAGAACTTGTTTTTTAAGATACTAAGTTCTCTGACCTGGAGAATCTGTGGCTCCAGTGATGAGAACTTGTTTTTTAAGATACTAAGTTCTCTGACCTGGAGAATCTGTGGCTCCAGTGATGAGAACTTGTTTTTTAAGATACTAAGTTCTCTGACCTGGAGAATCTGTGGCTCCAGTGATGAGAACTTGTTTTTTAAGATACTAAGTTCTCTGACCTGGAGAATCTGTGGCTCGTGATGAGAACTTGTTTTTTAAGATACTAAGTTCTCTGACCTGGAGAATCTGTGGCTCCAGTGATGAGAACTTGTTTTTTAAGATACTAAGTTCTCTGACCTGGAGAATCTGTGGCTCGTGATGAGAACTTGTTTTTTAAGATACTAAGTTCTCTGACCTGGAGAATCTGTGGCTCCAGTGATGAGAACTTGTTTTTTTTAAGATACTAAGTTCTCTAACCTGGAGATGAGAACTTGTTTTTTAAGATACTAAGTTCTCTGACCTGGAGAATCTGTGGCTCCAGTGATGAGAACTTGTTTTTTAAGATACTAAGTTCTCTGACCTGGAGAATCTGTGGCTCCAGTGATGAGAACTTGTTTTTTAAGATACTAAGTTCTCTGACCTGGAGAATCTGTGGCTCGTGATGAGAACTTGTTTTTTAAGATACTAAGTTCTCTGACCTGGAGAATCTGTGGCTCCAGTGATGAGAACTTGTTTTTTTTAAGATACTAAGTTCTCTGACTTGGCGAATCTGTGGCTCCAGTGATGAGAACTTGTTTTTTAAGATACTAAGTTCTCTGACCTGGAGAATCTGTGGCTCCAGTGATGAGAACTTGTTTTTTAAGATACTAAGTTCTCTGACCTGGAGAATCTGTGGCTCCAGTGATGAGAACTTGTTTTTTAAGATACTAAGTTCTCTGACCTGGAGAATCTGTGGCTCCAGTGATGAGAACTTGTTTTTTTAAGATACTAAGTTCTCTGACCTGGAGAATCTGTGGCTCCAGTGATGAGAACTTGTTTTTTTTAAGATACTAAGTTCTCTGACCTGGAGAATCTGTGGCTCCAGTGATGAGAACTTGTTTTTTAAGATACTAAGTTCTCTGACCTGGAGAATCTGTGGCTCCAGTGATGAGAACTTGTTTTTTAAGATACTAAGTTCTCTGACATGGAGAATCTGTGGCTCCAGTGATGAGAACTTGTTTTTTTTAAGATACTAAGTTCTCTGACCTGGAGAATCTGTGGCTCCAGTGATGAGAACTTGTTTTTTAAGATACTAAGTTCTCTGACCTGGAGAATCTGTGGCTCCAGTGATGAGAACTTGTTTTTTAAGATACTAAGTTCTCTGACCTGGAGAATCTGTGGCTCGTGATGAGAACTTATTTTTTTTAAGATACTAAGTTCTCTGACCTGGAGAATCTGTGGCTCGTGATGAGAACTTGTTTTTTTTAAGATACTAAGTTCTCTGACCTGGAGAATCTGTGGCTCGTGATGAGAACTTGTTTTTTAAGATACTAAGTTCTCTGACCTGGAGAATCTGTGGCTCCAGTGATGAGAACTTGTTTTTTAAGATACTAAGTTCTCTGACCTGGAGAATCTGTGGCTCCAGTGATGAGAACTTGTTTTTTAAGATACTAAGTTCTCTGACCTGGAGAATCTGTGGCTCCAGTGATGAGAACTTGTTTTTTAAGATACTAAGTTCTCTGACCTGGAGAATCTGTGGCTCCAGTGATGAGAACTTGTTTTTTTTAAGATACTAAGTTCTCTGACCTGGAGAATCTGTGGCTCCAGTGATGAGAACTTGTTTTCCACTCTCTGGTACTCGATAGCGCCACGGAGCAACATAATCTGAGGGTTTGAGATCTGTTGCTGCATCTTCTTGTGAGCTATGTTCTTGGTGAACATAACACCATGCAGCATACTTGTGTCTGTCTTCTGACCTCCGGGAATCTACAAGTTAAAAAATATATCATGTATTTCATAAGAGCAGGGCTTTATATACAGATAAATAGTTGTTAAAATAAAATTTAAAAAACCCCAGGTTTATACAAATCTCAGACAACACAGTATTATTTAAGATATTAAATACTCTGGATACAAATATATGTTATCAGTGGATGGATGTATGGATGGATGGACTGGTGGGTGAATGAATGGGTGAATGGATGATGAATGAATGGATGGATGGACTGGTGGGTGAATGAATGGGTGAATGGATGGATGATGAATGGATGGATGGATGGATGTATGGATGATGTCTGGGTGAATAGAATATGGATGAATGGATGGATGGATGGATGGATGGATGGATGATGTCTGGGTGAATAGAATAATTTAGGTGGATGGATGGACAAATATTTCTATGGTGGAACAAAATTAATGAAGAAGGAAATGAAGGGACAGAAGCATGGACAGGCAGACGGATGGATGGCTGGTCCTAAACAACTCACCTTCTTTATGTGGATGTACTTGTGTATGTCCCAAACGACTCACCTTCTTTATGTGGATATACTTGTGTATGTCCCAAATGACTCACCTTCTTTGTGTGGATGTACTTGTGTATGTCCCAAACGACTCACCTTCTTTACGTGGATGTACTTGTGTATGTCCTGAATTACTCACCTTCTTTACGTGGATGTACTTGTGTATGTCCTAAATGACTCACCTTCTTTATGTGGATGTACTTGTGTATGTCCTGAATTACTCACCTTCTTTACGTGGATGTACTTGTGTATGTCCTGAATTACTCACCTTCTTTACGTGGATGTACTTGTGTATGTCCTAAATGACTCACCTTCTTTATGTGGATGTACTTGTGTATGTCCTAAATGACTCACCTTCTTTACATGGATGTACTTGTGTATGTCCTGAATTACTCACCTTCTTTACATGGATGTACTTGTGTATGTCCTAAATGACTCACCTTCTTTACATGGATGTAC
The DNA here is from genome assembly GCF_016097555.1 of Gigantopelta aegis. Classification (NCBI taxonomy): domain Eukaryota; kingdom Metazoa; phylum Mollusca; class Gastropoda; order Neomphalida; family Peltospiridae; genus Gigantopelta; species Gigantopelta aegis. Next base: position 2,937,599 of record NC_054711.1, read on the forward strand.
TTGTGTATGTCCTGAATTACTCACCTTCTTTACATGGATGTACTTGTGTATGTCCTAAATGACTCACCTTCTTTACATGGATGTACTTGTGTATGTCCTGAATTACTCACCTTCTTTACGTGGATGTACTTGTGTATGTCCTAAATGACTCACCTTCTTTACGTGGATGTACTTGTGTATGTCCTAAATGACTCACCTTCTTTATGTGGATGTACTTGTGTGTGTCCCAAACAACTCACCTTCTTTGTGTGGATGTACTTGTGTATGTCCCAAACGACTCACCTTCTTTATGTGGATGTACTTGTGTATGTCCTGAATGACTCACCTTCTTTATGTGGATGTACTTGTGTGTGTCCCAAACAACTCACCTTCTTTATGTGGATGTACTTGTGTATGTCTGACTCAACTCACCTTCTTGATGTGGATGTACTTGCGTATGTCTGACTCAACTCACCTTCTTTATGTGGATGTTCTTGCGCATGTCCCAAACGACTCACCTTCTTGATGTGGATGTACTTGTGTATTTCCTAAATGACTCACCTTCTTTATGTGGATGTACTCACCTTCTTTATGTGGATGTACTTGTGTATGTCCTTCTTTATGTGGAATGTGTACCTCACTCACCTTCTTTATGTGGATATACTTGTGCATGTCCTAAACGACTCACCTTCTTTATGTGGATGTTCTTGCGCATGTCCTAAACGACTCACCTTCTTTATGTGGATGTACTTGTGTATGTCCTAAATGACTCACCTTCTTTACGTGGATGTACTTGTGTATGTCCTAAACGACTCACCTTCTTTATGTGGATGTACTTGTGTATGTCCTAAATGACTCACCTTCTTTATGTGGATGTACTTGCGTATGTCTGACTCAACTCACCTTCTTTATGTGGATGTTCTTGTGCATGTCCTAAACGACTCACCTTCTTTATGTGGATGTACTTGTGTATGTCCTAAATGACTCACCTTCTTTATGTGGATGTACTTGCGTATGTCTGACTCAACTCACCTTCTTTATGTGGATGTTCTTGTGCATGTCCTAAATGACTCACCTTCTTGATGTGGATGTACTTGTGTATGTCCTAAACGACTCACCTTCTTTACGTGAATGTACTTGCGTATGTCCTAAACGACTCACCTTCTTTACGTGGATGTACTTGCGTATGTCTAACTCGTCCCCCTCCCCCTGCACATCGGGCTTAACGAAGCGACTGATCTGAGCTATAATGGATGACATGACGCACTCCCAGCTCATCGACAGACCGTTATGACTCAGTAGTTGTTTCGTCAGGGCGTCCCATAACTCGGAGTGGGCTTGTCTGAAATTTAGAAAGACACAAATAGATTTAGAGTTAATGTTAATTTTATTTTATTTTATTTAATGGCTCCAATAGAGAATGTTAGCTATTTGAAAATTTTGACACTATCTTCAGTAGCTTTGTCAGGGCATCCCCATAAGTGGGCTTGTGTGAAATTAAAATGAGTTTGGTTTATTTCATATATTTAATGACTCCACAAGATCACATTGGCTACATAGTCGAGAGCCCATATTTTCTAAGCTATCCAGGCCTTGACCTTAAGTTTTTTCAGAGGTAACTACCAGGTTATAAAATCTAGTAGCCCTTAGTAACAATTGGTAGCCCCATAACTTTAAAAGGAAAAGGAAAAAGAGAAAAAAGTGAAAAATTATTTTTATTTAAACGTTTTAGGGTGGTTTTGTAAATCATGAGCAAATGAACAAAACACTTTTTTTTAAAGAGTAAATACGGTATGAAAAAAAATCTAACCACCACCAACAAACAACCAACCTATTCTACCTACATTAACTTGTTTGGTACGATTCCAGAAATACACAATAGTATTTATTATTATTATTATTATTATTATTATTTACTGTTTTTAGGCCTAATCTCATAATGAAGGCTTACAAAATATTATTGAAACATTGCATACGGTTTTCACGAGTAGAACTGTCTGCTAATCGTACAATCTTCAGATCGATATTGCATATTTTAATACTTAAAATGGCTGCAACTATGTTCATAGGTGTAATTTTGAAGAATCTTAACAAAACTTGCCTTTATTCCAAAACAATAGCGGTTTTTATTGATGACAATAAACTTGTAAATGCCGAAAGCCAATTATCCCAGACAGGGGATTGCCATGTGTGTTTGTTTTATCACGTGACAAGGTCAGATGTCATTTTGAGCGAGGTTATTGGGCAAAGCCATAGCAAACGATAAGCGAGATTTCATTCAAATTAATTTGTAAGAAAGATTAATATTTTTAACAGTGAAAATATTCGTCAATTTATACATTTATTTAACATAGTAATATATATTAATTTCGTAAACAATAATTTGACAATTTACATAGGTAGCCTAGAAGGAAATAAATCACTATTGAATTATCATTTAGTTAGACTTCAGCTGGCAGCGAATAGTCTTGATCATATAAAGCATTTGTTATAAGTAGGCGTAAAAACAACGGGCCGTGTTGTTGACTGTCATAAATGACTACGAATAGTTAACCCATGACCCAAATGAAAATTCCATGACCCGTACGAACCAGGTATATCTGGCCACTGGATTACATCAAATTATTTGTTTTGGTCTGTACTGGCAAATATACTCCTTTATTTCACTAAATCGCATTGCGCAACCACCACCTGTGGGTTACACTAGAGGAGCAATTAACAGTTACAGCGACTCCTGGCAGCAGAGAGTGTACACATGAAAGGTGGAATTTCAGACACTGATGAATTAAACGTCTTGTTGATTGCTGAGTGACTGGATATGCCAAAACATTTGGTAGCCCGGCGGACTACCAGGGTTAGACAACTGGTAGACCGAGTGAGAAATCGGTAGCCAAAACACACCGGGCTACCGCTAAGGTCGAGCCCTGCTATCTTAGCACTATGAAATAGTAAAACCATCATAAGCTATGATGTTCTTAGCGCCATGAAAGAGTAAAACCATCATAAGCTATGACGTTCTTAGCGCCACGAAATAGTAAAACCATCATAAGCTATGACGTTCTTAGCGCCACGAAATAGTAAAACCATCATAAGCTATGATGTTCTTAGCGCCATGAAAGAGTAAAACCATCATAAGCTATGACGTTCTTAGCGCCACGAAATAGTAAAACCATCATAAGCTATGACGTTCTTAGCGCCACGAAATAGTAAAACCATCATAAGCTATGACGTTCTTAGCGCCACGAAATAGTAAAACCATCATAAGCTATGACGTTCTTAGTGCCACGCCACGAACGTTCTTAGAGTAAAACCATCATAAGCTATGACGTTCTTAGCGCCACGAAATAGTAAAACCATCATAAGCTATGACGTTCTTAGCGCCACGAACGTTCTTAGTAGTAAAACCATCATAAGCTATGACGTTCTTAGCGCCATGAAAGAGTAAAACCATCATAAGAAAGCAGTAAAACCATCATAAGCTATGATGTTCTTAGCGCCACGTAAATAGTAAAACCCATCATAAGCTATGACGTTCTTAGCGCCACGAAACAGTAAAACCATCATAAGCTATGACGTTCTTAGCGCCATGAAAGAGTAAAACCATCATAAGCTATGACGTTCTTAGCGCCACAAAATAGTAAAACCATCATAAGCTATGACGTTCTTAGCGCCACGAAATAGTAAAACCATCATAAGCTATGACGTTCTTAGCGCCATGAAAGAGTAAAACCATCATACGCTATGACGTTCTTAGCGCCACGAAATAGTAAAACCATCATAAGCTATGACGTTCTTAGCGCCACAAAATAGTAAAACCATCATAAGCTATGATGTTCTTAGTGCCACCAAATAGTAAAACCATCATAAGCTATGACGTTCTTAGCGCCACGAAACAGTAAAACCATCATAAGCTATGACGTTCTTAGCGCTACAAAATAGTAAAACCATCATAAGCTATGACGTTCTTAGCGCCACGAAATAGTAAAACCATCATACGCTACGACGTTCTTAGCGCTAAGAAATAGTAAAACCATCATAAGCTACGACATTCTTAGCGCTACGAAATAGTAAAACCATCATAAGCTATGATGTTCTTAGTGCCACCAAATAGTAAAACCATCATAAGCTATGACGTTCTTAGCGCCACGAAACAGTAAAACCATCATAAGCTATGACGTTCTTAGTGCTACAAAATAGTAAACCCATCATAAGCTATGACGTTCTTATCGCCAAGAAACAGTAAAACCATCATAAGCTATCACGTTCTTAGCGCTACAAAATAGTAAAACCATCATAAGCTATGACGTTCTTAGCGCCACGAAACAGTAAAACCATCATAAGCTATCACGTTCTTAGCGCCACGAAACAGTAAAACCATCATAAGCTATGACGTTCTTAGCGCTACAAAATAGTAAAACCATCATAAGCTATGACGTTCTTAGCGCCACAAAATAGTAAAACCATCATACGCTACGACGTTCTTAGCGCTAAGAAATAGTAAAACCATCATAAGCTACGACATTCTTAGCGCTACGAAATAGTAAAACCATCATAAGCTATGATGTTCTTAGTGCCACCAAATAGTAAAACCATCATAAGCTATGACGTTCTTAGCGCCACGAAACAGTAAAACCATCATAAGCTATGACGTTCTTAGCGCTACAAAATAGTAAACCCATCATAAGCTATGACGTTCTTATCGCCAAGAAACAGTAAAACCATCATAAGCTATCATGTTTTTAGCGCTACAAAATAGTAAAACCATCATAAGCTATGACGTTCTTAGCGCCACGAAACAGTAAAACCATCATAAGCTATCACGTTCTTAGCGCCACGAAACAGTAAAACCATCATAAGCTATGACGTTCTTAGCGCCACGAAACAGTAAAACCATCATAAGCTATGACGTTCTTAGCGCCACGAAACAGTAAAACCATCATAAGCTATCACGTTCTTAGCGCCACGAAACAGTAAAACCATCATAAGCTATGACGTTCTTAGCGCTACGAAATAGTAAAACCATCATAAGCTATCACGTTCTTAGCGCCACGAAATAGTAAAACTGTTATCTATGTCATCACTATGGCATGTGCTATAGTGGTTTTATGATTTCGAAGCAGTAAGATACCTTCGAAAATCCCTAGCCAGAATAGTTAAAAAGGTTTGTTTGTTTAACACCACCACTAAAGCACATCGATTTATTAATCATTGGCTAATGGTTTTCAAACATTTGGCAATTTTGACATTTAGTCTTAGAGAGAAAACTCTCTAAATTTTTCCATTAGTAGCAAGGGATCTATTATATGCACCATCTCACAGACAGCAGAGCACATACCACACCTTTTAACACGGCAGTCGTGGTGCCATGGCTGGAACGAGAAATAGCCCAATAGGCACACCGAAGGGGATCGATCCTAAACCGACTGCACATTAGGCAAGTACTTTACCACTGGGCTACGTTCCACCTGCTTCTCAGATGGAGATCGATCCCAGACCAACAGTGCATCAAGCAAGCGCTTTACCACTGGTCTACGTTCCACCTGCTTCACAGATGGAGATCGATCCTAGATCAACAGTGCATCAAGCAAGCGCTTTACCACTGGTCTACGTTCCACCTGCTTCACAGATGGAGATCGATCCCAGACCAACAGTGCATCAAGCCAGCACTTTACCACTGGGCTACGTTCCACCTACTTCACAGATTCACAGATGGAGATCGATCCCAGACCAACAGTGCATCAAGCAAGCGCTTTACCACTGGGGTACGTTCCACCTGCTTCACAGATGGAGATCGATCCCAGACCAGCAGTGCATCAAGCCAGCGCTTTACCACTGGGCTACGTTCCACCTGCTTCACAGATGGAGATCGATCCCAGACCAACAGTGCATCAAGCAAGCACTTTACCACTGGGCTACGTTCCACCTGCTTCACAGATGGAGATCGATCCCAGACCAACAGTGCATCAAGCAAGCACTTTACCACTGGACTACTTTCCACCTACTTCACAGATTCACAGATGGAGATCGATCCCAGACCAACAGTGCATCAAGCAAGCACTTTACCACTGGGGTATGTTCCACCTGCTTCACAAGATGGAGATCGATCCCAGACCAGCAGTGCATCAAGCAAGCACTTTACCACTGGGCTACGTTCCACCTGCTTCACAGATGGAGATCGACCCCAGACCAACAGTGCATCAAGCAAGCACTTTACCACTGGGCTACGTTCCACCTACTTCACAGATTCACAGATGGAGATCGATCCCAGACCAACAGTGCATCAAGCAAGCGCTTTACCACTGGGGTACGTTCCACCTGCTTCACAGATGGAGATCGATCCCAGACCAGCAGTGCATCAAGCCAGCGCTTTACCACTGGGCTACGTTCCACCTGCTTCACAGATGGAGATCGATCCCAGACCAACAGTGCATCAAGCAAGCACTTTACCACTGGGCTACGTTCCACCTGCTTCACAGATGGAGATCGAATGCTTCACAGATGGAGATCGATCCCAGACCAGCAGTGCATCAAGCAAGTACTTTACCACTGGGCTACGTTCCACCTGCTTCACAGATGGAGATCGATCCCAGACCAACAGTGCATCAAGCAAGCACTTTACCACTGGGCTACGTTCCACCTACTTCACAGATTCACAGATGGAGATCGATCCCAGACCAACAGTGCATCAAGCAAGCGCTTTACCACTGGGGTACGTTCCACCTGCTTCACAGATGGAGATCGATCCCAGACCAGCAGTGCATCAAGCCAGCGCTTTACCACTGGGCTACGTTCCACCTGCTTCACAGATGGAGATCGATCCCAGACCAACAGTGCATCAAGCAAGCACTTTACCACTGGGCTACGTTCCACCTGCTTCACAGATGGAGATCGAATGCTTCACAGATGGAGATCGATCCCAGACCAGCAGTGCATCAAGCAAGTACTTTACCACTGGGCTACGTTCCACCTGCTTCACAGATGGAGATCGATCCCAGACCAGCAGTGCATTAAGCAAGCGCTTTACCACTGGGCTACGTTCCACCTGCTTCACAGATGGAGATCGATCCCAGACCAACAGTGCATCAAGCCAGCGCTTTACCACTGGGGTACGTTCCACCTGCTTCACAGATGGAGATCGATCCCAGACCAACAGTGCATCAAGCCAGCGCTTTACCACTGGGCTACGTTCCACCTGCTTCACAGATGGAGATCGATCCCAGACCAACAGTGCATCAAGCAAGCGCTTTACCACTGGGCTACGTTCCACCTGCTTCACAGATGGAGATCGATCCCAGACCAACAGTGCATCAAGCAAGTGCTTTACCACTGGGCTACGTTCCACCTGCTTCACAGATGGAGATCGATCCCAGACCAACAGTGCATCAAGCAAGTACTTTACCACTGGGCTACGTTCCACCTGCTTCACAGATGGAGATCGATCCCAGACCAACAGTGCATCAAGCCAGCGCTTTACCACTGGTCTACGTTCCACCTGCTTCACAGATGGAGATCGATCCCAGACCAACAGTGCATCAAGCAAGCCCTTTACCACTGGGCTACGTTCCACCTGCTTCAGAGATGGAGATCGATCCCAGACCAACAGTGCATCAAGCAAGCGCTTTACCACTGGGCTACGTTCCACCTGCTTCACAGATGGAGATCGATCCCAGACCAACAGTGCATCAAGCCAGCGCTTTACCACTGGTCTACGTTCCACCTGCTTCACAGATGGAGATCGATCCCAGACCAACAGTGCATCAAGCCAGCGCTTTACCACTGGTCTACGTTCCACCTGCTTCACAGATGGAGATCGATCCCAGACCAACAGTGCATCAAGCCAGCGCTTTACCACTGGGCTACGTTCCACCTGCTTCACAGATGGAGATCGATCCCAGACCAACAGTGCATCAAGCAAGCCCTTTACCACTGGTCTACGTTCCACCTGCTTCACAGATGGAGATCGATCCCAGACCAACAGTGCATCAAGCAAGCGCTTTACCACTGGGCTACGTTCCACCTGCTTCAGAGATGGAGATAGATCCCAGACCAACAGTGCATTAAGCAAGCGCTTTACCACTGGGGTACGTTCCACCTGCTTCACAGATGGAGATCGATCCCAGACCAACAGTGCATCAAGCAAGTGCTTTACCACTGGGGTACGTTCCACCTGCTTCACAGATGGAGATCGATCCCAGACCAACAGTGCATCAAGCAAGTACTTTACCACTGGGCTACGTTCCACCTGCTTCACAGATGGAGATCGATCCCAGACCAGCAGTGCATCAAGCAAGCGCTTTACCACTGGGCTACGTTCCACCTGCTTCACAGATGGAGATCGATCCCAGACCAACAGTGCATCAAGAAAGCGCTTTACCACTGGTCTACGTTCCACCTGCTTCAAAGATGGAGATCGATCCCAGACCAACAGTGCATCAAGCAAGCGCTTTACCACTGGGGTACGTTCCACCTGCTTCACAGATGGAGATCGATCCCAGACTAGCAGTGCATCAAGCAAGCGCTTTACCACTGGGCTACGTTCCACCTGCTTCAGAGATGGAGATCGATCCCAGACCAACAGTGCATCAAGCAAGTGCTTTACCACTGGGGTACGTTCCACCTGCTTCACAGATGGAGATCGATCCCAGACCAACAGTGCATCAAGCAAGTGCTTTACCACTGGTCTACGTTCCACCTGCTTCACAGATGGAGATCGATCCCAGACCAACAGTGCATCAAGCCAGCGCTTTACCACTGGGGTACGTTCCACCTGCTTCACAGATGGAGATCGATCCCAGACCAGCAGTGCATCAAGCAAGCGCTTTACCACTGGGCTACGTTCCACCTGCTTCAGAGATGGAGATCGATCCCAGACCAACAGTGCATCAAGCAAGTGCTTTACCACTGGGGTACGTTCCACCTGCTTCACAGATGGAGATCGATCCCAGACCAACAGTGCATCAAGCAAGCGCTTTACCACTGGGCTACGTTCCACCTGCTTCAGAGATGGAGATCGATCCCAGACCAACAGTGCATCAAGCAAGTGCTTTACCACTGGGGTACGTTCCACCTGCTTCACAGATGGAGATCGATCCCAGACCAACAGTGCATCAAGCAAGTACTTTACCACTGGTCTACGTTCCACCTGCTTCACAGATGGAGATCAATCCCAGACCAGCAGTGCATCAAGCAAGCACTTTACCACTGGGGTACGTTCCACCTGCTTCACAGATGGAGATCGATCCCAGACCAACAGTGCATCAAGCAAGTGCTTTACCACTGGGCTACGTTCCACCTGCTTCACAGATGGAGATCAATCCCAGACCAGCAGTGCATCAAGCAAGCACTTTACCACTGGGGTACGTTCCACCTGCTTCACAGATGGAGATCGATCCCAGACCAGCAGTGCATCAAGCAAGCGCTTTACCACTGGGCTAAGTCCTGCCCTCGGTGTGAAAGGATTGTGTTTTAGCATGGTTCCAAGTTTTACCTCAGTAAAACCGGGCACAGATTAACTATCGGTGTGAAATAGGTCTGTATTAACACAGTTCCATGTTTTACCTCAGTAAAATGGGGCACAGGTTAACTACCGGTGTGAAATAAGTCTATATTAACACAGTTCCAAGTTTTACCTCAGTAAAACAGGGCACAGCTTAACTATCAGTGTGAAATAGGTCTGTATTAACACAGTTCCATGTTTTACCTCAGTAAAATGGGGCACAGGTTAACTATCGGTGTGAAATAAGTCTGTATTAACACAGTTCCAAGTTTTACCTCAGTAAAACAGGGCACAGGTTAACTATCTGTGTGAAATAAGTCTATATTAACACAGTTCCATGTTTTACCTCAGTAAAACAGGGCACAGGTTAACTATCTGTGTGAAATAAGTCTGTATTAACACAGTTCCATGTTTTACCTCAGTAAAACAGGGCACAGGTTAACTATCGGTGTGAAATAGGTCTGTGTGAAATAAGTCTGTATTTTAACAGTTCCATGTTTTACCTCAGTAAAATGGGGCACAGGTTAACTACCGGTGTGAAATAAGTCTATATTAACACAGTTCCAAGTTTTACCTCAGTAAAACAGGGCACAGCTTAACTATCGGTGTGAAATAGGTCTGTATTAACACAGTTCCATGTTTTACCTCAGTAAAATGGGGCACAGGTTAACTATCGGTGTGAAATAAGTCTGTATTAACACAGTTCCAAGTTTTACCTCAGTAAAACAGGGCACAGGTGAACTATCTGTGTGAAATAAGTCTGTATTAACACAGTTCCATGTTTTACCTCAGTAAAACAGGGCACAGGTTAACTATCTGTGTGAAATAAGTCTGTATTAACACAGTTCCATGTTTTACCTCAGTAAAACAGGGCACAGGTTAACTATCGGTGTGAAATAGGTCTGTGTGAAATAAGTCTGTATTTTAACAGTTCCATGTTTTACCTCAGTAAAACGGGGCACAGGTTCACTATCTGTATGAAACAAGTCTGTATTAACACAGTTCTATGTTTTACCTCAGTCTTGAGTAAGCCAATTTCTCCCCGTTCTCCTCACGGAGTTGCTCTATGTTGCGCCAGGCGTGAGGGAAACAGATGGAATCGGGGGCGTGAGGCGATTGGCCCACAAACAAAGCATCTGCAAGTCAACACGTATAAACATTAAAGGTTATTTTTGTTTAAAGAGAGGAAACCAGCTATATTTTCCATAAGAAGCAAGGGATCTTTTATAAACTTAAAGTGTGTTTTGTTTAAAGACACTACTAGAGCACTTTGATTAACTAGCTATTTGATGTCAAATTTTTTTTAATTTTCATATATAGTCGTAGAGAAGCAACTAGCAAACATTTTTCCATTAGTAGCAAGGGATCTTTTATATACTTTCCACAGACAGGATAGCACATACCACAGCCTTTGTGAATGAGAAACAGGCATATAGGCCCACCAACTGGGATCAATCCTAGACAGACAGGCCAGATATTTGAGGTGTGTGCCCAGGACAGCATGCTTGAACCTTTGCTTCATGGGCTACTCTTTCTGATTAGCAGCAAGGGATCTTTTATACGCACCATCCCACAGACAGGGTAGAACATACCACGACCTTTGATACGCCAGTCATGGTGCAATGGCTGGAACGAGAAACAGCCCAATGGGCCCACTGATGGGATCGATCCCACACCAACCACGCATCAAGAGAGTGCTTTACCACTGGGCTACGTCCTGCTCCTGAATGAAATGAATGAATGAACGAACCAATGTTTATAAAATCCAATACCTTTAATGAAATCATCAGTGAGCCCGGTGGTTGAGAAGTCCTGTCTTGGTAGCGGTTCCTCCCCACCATCTCTGGGGGCTGCGGTCACTGGAAACAGAAAAGGAAAGGAATGTTTTCACTACCGACACCTCAGCACATATGTCAAAGGTCAGTAACAGTAACTTAGGAACTGGGGGGGGGGGGGGGGGGGGGGGGGGGGGGGGGGGGGGAGCTGTGGCCCTCTACTTATGGACAAAAGTGTAATGGGTTTTTCCCTACCTACTCTATATAAAGATAAAAAGCTGGCTTGTGCCCATTGCACTAGAGACTGTGACACCCCCCACCGCCCCCACTCCAATGTGGTTCCTAAGGGCCTGAATAAGGAAGGAAATGTTTTATTTAACGACGCACTCAACACATTTTATTTACGGTTATATGGCGTCAGACATATGGTTGAGGACCACACAGATATTGAGAGAGGAAACCTGCTGTCGCCACTTCATGGGCTACTCTTTTCAGTTAGCTGCAAGGGATCTTTTATATGCACCATCCCACAGACAGGATCATACATACTACAGCTTTTGTTACACCAGTAGTTTAGCACTGGCTGGAACGAGAAATAGCCCAATGGGTCCACCAACGGGGATCGATCCTAGATCGACCGCGCATCTAGCGAACGCTTTACCACTGGGCTACATCCCGCTGTGGGCCTGAATAATGTTAACAGGTGATAAGCTACACTTGTTAACCAAAAGTATGAACTATGAATTAAAATACCAAGTGCAAGTATGTATTTTGTACAGCAGCAATGCAATAAATAGATCCCTCAAATATGCACACCAAAACATTAAAGTTTGTTTTGTTTAATGACACCACTAGAGCACATTGATGAATTAACCATCGACTACTGGATGCCAAATATTTAGTAATTTTATCGTAATCTTAGAGAGAAAACCTGCTACATTTTTCCGTTAGTAGCAAGGTATCTTCTATAAGCACCATCTGACAGACAAGATAGCACATACCACTGTTTTTTAAATACACCAGTCATGGTGCACTGGCTGGGATAAGAAATAGCCCAATGGGCCCACCGACAGGAATCGATCCTGGACTGACCGCACATCAAGTGTGTGTTTTACCATTGTGCTACTTTCCACCTGCTTCACAGAATTAAGACAATAGCCTGTATCATTTACCTACTATTCTTCATACCACTTATTCTGAATACAGAATATAAATGCAAAGTGGATAATTTTAACATGCTCATATACCACTAAGGTTTCGAGCATGTCTATCCCGGGTCCTGTCTCTGGATAGCCAGGGGCATGACTCGGGACAGAAATTATTACCAGGTCAATTTTGAATATTACGGCCTAAAATAATTATGGGGGGGTGGGGGGGGGGGGGGGGGGGGGGGGGTAAAATTTTAAAGCGCAATTCCAAAAAGAAAATAATAACAAATAAAACATTTAATTACTAATTTATTAGTCGCAAATTATGATCGGGCTTCTTAAATTAAAAATTAACATTACTATTTTTGGAATAATTTAGCCCTTGTGAGGTTGGGCCGGTTAGGTAGGAGAGGTTGGGGTGGTTAGGGAGGAGAGGTTGGGGTGGTTAGGTAGGAGAGGTTGGGCTGGTTAGGTAGGAGAGGTTGGGCCGGTTAGGTAGGAGAGGTTGGGCCGGTTAGGGAGGAGAGGTTGGCGTGGTTAGGTAGGAGAGGTTGGGCCGGTTAGGTAGGAGAGGTTGGGCCGGTTAGGGAGGAGAGGTTGGGCCGGTTAGGGAGGAGAGGTTGGGCCGGTTAGGTAGGAGAGGTTGGGCCGGTTAGGTAGGAGAGGTTGGGCCGGTTGGGTAGGAGAGGTTGGGCCGGTTAGGTAGGAGGTTGGGGTGGTTAGGTTGGGGTGGTTAGGTAGGAGAGGTTGGGGTGGTTAGGGAGGAGAGGTTGGGCCGGTTAGGTAGGAGAGGTTGGGGTGGTTAGGTAGGAGAGGTTGGGTAGGAGAGGATGGGCCGGTTGGGTAGGAGAGGTTGGGCCGGTTAGGTAGGAGGTTAGGGTGGTTAGGTAGGAGAGGTTGGGGTGGTTAGGTAGGAGAGGTTGGGCCGGTTAGGGGGGAGAGGTTGGGCCGGTTAGGGGGGAGAGGTTGGGCCGGTTAGGGGGGAGAGGTTGGGCCGGTTAGGTAGGAGAGGTTGGGGTGGTTAGGTAGGAGAGGTTGGGGTGGTTAGGTAGGAGAGGTTGGGCCGGTTAGGGGGGAGAGGTTGGGCCGGTTAGGTAGGAGAGGTTGGGCCTGTTAGGTAGGAGAGGTTGGGCCGGTTAGGTCGGAGAGGTTGGGCCGGTTAGGTAGGAGAGGTTGGGGTGGTTAGGTAGGAGAGGTTGGGGTGGTTGGGTAGGAGAGGTTGGGCCGGTTGGGTAGGTTGGGTAGGAGAGGTTGGGCCGGTTGGGTAGGAGAGGTTGGGGTGGTTAGGTAGGAGAGGTTGGGCCGGTTGGGTAGGAGAGGTTGGGGTGGTTAGGTAGGAGAGGTTGGGCCGGTTAGGTAGAAGAGGTTGGGGTGGTTAGGTAGGAGAGGTTGGGCCGGTTAGGTAGGAGAGGTTCAGCCAAACAAAAATGAATGCTGTGATTTACACTTTAAGACTTCATTAGGCACGCTGCCACATTCGGTCTTCTCTCCCAGGTAGAAACTTGTCTGCGTGCTCGTCTCGGACGACTGACTCTTCTGGTGGTCAGAGTCGGTCGCGGTCGACTGACGCTCAAACGAAATGTCAACTGAAACACAGTATTTTAATCGGGTAAAACAAAAGAAAAAGCAAAACAGCTTTAACATAAACGTCTTGGTGTCAAACATAAAATTATAACATTTGAAAATATATGTTAGTTATAAAAGTTAAAGTTAAAATTTGTTTTAACAACACCACTATAGCACACCAAAACATGTGCCATGTTGAATACGCCTAAACCATCAGTAGATATGGGCACATTTACAGTTTAAAAAAAGAAAGTTTGCTTTGTTTAACAACACTACTATAGCATATTGATTTATTACAACAGGATAGCACACACTAAATTAGGGGCCAGATGTAGACCAGTGATAAAGCATTCGCTTGATGCATGATCGGTTTGGGCTCGATCCCTGTCGGTGGGCCCACTGGGCTATTTCTCATTTCAGCCAGTGCATCACGACTGGTATATCAAAGGCTGTGGTATGTGCTATCCTGTTTGTGGGATGGTGCATATAAAAGATCCCTTGCTACTAATGAAAAAAATGTAGCGGGTTTCCTCACTATGACTGTGTCAAAATTACCATACATGTATGTTTGACATCCACTTGCTGATGATTAATAAATCAATGTGCTCTAGTGGTGTCGTTAAACAAAACAAACGTTTTTTGACTAAATTAAACTTTTTGGGGGTATAACGTTAAAGGGTGGTAAATGCCATAAGTCAGAGGTGAGGTTATTTCATGAAAAAATATTTTAATTATTATGACTTAGAAGTTGAATTCCAAAAGAAATGATCTGAAATTATTAAAATGTGATGATGCCACTTAAGAAAGTAGACTGGTACTCACATTCGTCTCTGTCGATAGACTGAATCTCGCGAACCCACTGCGGTTCTGTACTACTCGTCTCTTCGGCAGTCGTGGCCTCGTTTTCAGTGTCAGACTGCGACTCAACATACGAAATCGCTTGCTGTAAAAAGAATTTATATTTTTGCTATTGAATAAATTTAATAAATGAACACATAAATCTCAAATGTTTTTCTATTATATGAAAAAGGACACTTAAATATAAAAACAAAAGGAAGTTGACAGTCCTTACGGTTTATTAAACAATGAAATAATAGGGTTTTTTAATAAATGGGAAAAACTGCACTGGGAGTGTGATGTAAAAGATTGAGTGAGTGGGTGAGTGAGTGAATGAGTGAGTGATTGAGTGACTGAGTGAGTGAGCGGGTGAGTGTTGAGTTTGAATGAGTGAGAGCGTTGAGTTTTGAATGAGCGAGTGAGAGCGTTGAGTTTTGAATGAATGAGTGTTGAGTTTTGAATGAGTGAGTGTGTTGAGTTTTGAATGTGTGTGTGTATGTTTGCATCAGATAAATAGTATATAGGATTTTATTTTTTTAAATCAGAAAAATTCATTACTCCTTTAATACTCCTTTAAAAATTGTATAAGCATGCAACTAAAATGCTGAACTCCATAAATTTATTGTCTACGACAGTTAAAAATGCTAAGATCACTGGATCACACGATGGTAAAACACAAACAAATAAATAATGATTTAATTTAATGAACACACCTCTCCTGGTTTGTAAAGAGAGAAATCGTCTCGGAAGATCCTCTGGTTTGTGATTGGTTCCAGGTAGTTGGCAAACAACAGAGCCTGCCCAATTCCAACAGCTTGATCTCTGGGGAACACAAACACAGAATTCAGTCTACTTTCTCTCCAGTCGATGTATATCAGTTGGAAATGTACATAGATTGGTGGGTGGTTGGTTGGATGGATGGATGGATGGATGGATGGATGGATGGATGGATGGATGGGGGTGGGTGGATGGATGGATGGATGGATGGATGGATGGATGGAAGGATGGATGGATGGGTGGAGGGAAGGAGGGAGGGAGGGATGGTTAGTTAGGTGGGTGGGTAGGTGTATGGATGGATGAATAGATGAATGGATGGATGGATGGATGGATGGAAGGATGGGTTGATGGAAGGGTGAGTGGATGGATGGATGGATGGATGGGTGAAGGGATGGATGGATGGATGGATGAATGGATGGATGGTTAGTTAGGTGGGTTGGTGTATGTATGGATGTATGGATGGATGAATGGATGGGTGGATGAATGGATGGGTGGATGGAAGGGTGGGTGGATGGATGGATGCATGGATGATATTCTAAACAGGAAACTATCTTTAATATGTAATTAGTCATCAACACATATCTGTTACTCGTAAACATATTACAATGGTAGTAAACTTAGGATAGTGTCTTTAAAATGTGTTGAGGCGTCATTAAACAAACATTCCTTTTCTCTTTTTTTATTCTAGCTAGTTCTGTGCACAATACATTCAAAATCCCCTTCATTCCCTCAGTTTGCCCATCATGTTTTCACAGTCCCAAACTGTTCCTCGTGAATCACATATCAAAGGTTATGGTATGTGATGTCCTGCCTGTAGGAAAGTGCATATAAAAGATCTCCTATTGCTAATGGAAAAATGTTGGGTTTCCTCTAAGACTATATGTTTGATATCCAGTAGTCGATGATTAATTAATCAATGTACCCTAGTGGTGTCGTTAAACAAAACAAACTTTAACTTTTCCCCTTACCTCTTTGCCACCTTGTCGTGATCCACCAGCCATGTGACCAGATCTTTACCTACAATGCAACTGAGATACGTGCGCAGGCGAATGCGGTGACTCTGCATCTCGACCCCGGTTTCCGCATCTTGTATCTGTCGCCACAGCATACGGAGCTGAACCGAATCCTAATCAAACAGAATGCAGAAAACATATTTTCTCCTGAAGGTTATGAAAATAACCTCAGAAAAAAAATGAAAAAAATTGAATATTTAACACATACATTAAAGCTGTATATTCATGTATATTTAACTATTTAGAACAGACATAGGGTTGTGATACCCATTCAGAAATAAAAACTAAAATGTTATTTTAAAAAGCTACAAAGTATACAGTATACTTAAATAAAAGTAATTTTTAGCAACATTTTAGATCAAAGCGAAAGAGAGACATTGAGAGAGAGACATACATTGAGAGAGAGAGAGAGTGACAGAGTTAGAGACAGACAGGGAGACACACAGAGAGAGAGAGAGAGAGAGAGAGAGAGAGAGAGACAGAGAGACAGAGGGAAGGGGAGAGGGAAGGGGAGAGGGGGGGAGAGGGAGGGGGAGGGGAGGGAGAGAGAAAGAGGGGGGAGAGAGAAAGAGGGAGGAGAGAGGGAGGGAGAAAGAGACACAGGGAGAGCAGTTAGTGTAGTGGTTAGTGAGCTATTAAAATTCCCTCTGGTTATGAGTCAGTATAGTAGAGGGATCTTACAGTGTGTTTTTACAGCATGTTTCAATAGTCAAATCAGCTTACTTCAGTGAGAATAAGGCTCTCTTGAATAGAGATGTCAGCCATTGGTGTGAGGTCAAAGGGCGTGGACTTGGCACCGTTGTTTGCATCTTGGGGGCTTACAGATCTGAAATACACAGAGATAAGGACTGAGACATTTGGCCAGTTTCAACAGCAATCCGGTTTCAACAACAATCTGGTTTTAACAACAATCCAGTCTTAACAGAAATCCTGTTTTAACAGCAATCCGGTTTTGTCAGGATCCAGTTTTAACAGCAATCCAGTTTTAACAGCAATCCAGTTTTGTCAGGATCCAGTTTATGTGGGTTCCACTGAATATACATTACACTTCAAAGCAGATTACCACACAAATATACCACTACTTAAGATTTTGTTTTCCAAGTAGAGCAACTGTGGCCTCACCACTTAAAACTGCAGTCACGTAACACTCTCAATATTAGATTTTCTTTCACAGAATATATTCTCAAATAGAAATTGTATTGAAATGCATGCAAAAGTGCAACCTTTATCTGAGACAAACCTCTGCGATGGAAGTTGGTCTTCGTGGACAGAGGGCGCTCTAGTGGGCATCCAAAGTCCAAACTCCTGAGAGAGCATCACCTCCGAGTCAATGGGAGACAACCTCTTCAGGTCCTCTCTGATCATCTTCATATCTCCACTAGACTCGGACTGCTGGGCGTATCGGAGGACGACTTTACAGCAATACTGACACACACGGATACCACCTGTGATATACAAAGACTACCATATGAGTGGCTGTTATATACTAAAGTACTAATCAAAATTATACCCAGGTGATTTTTCAGTCTTTATATTAGTTATGAAAATCCCTGGAATAAAAACCATAAAAATGTGTCAGTATTATCATGACCTGTTATGGTATTCAAACAACCGGTAGGAAAAATGACAATAAATGACCTATTATATTATATTTTACTGCAAAACATATGTAATTTGGAACAGACTATAACACCTAGGTTTATATTGTTATAGTTTTGTTATATATTTTTATGGTTTTTATTCCAGAGATTTTCATAAATAATATAAGACTGGAAAATCACCTGGGTATAATTTTGATTAGTACTTTAGTTTATACACACCCATTGGTGATAACACCATTAGTTATCTGTGATAACACATATATGTGTGACAACATTTTAAAGAAATAGGAGATGACCCAGTCGCAAAAATCATATCATCCAATGAAAAAAATGAAAAACATGATCGAAATTGATTTATCTGTGATGTATAGGTTAATCTGAAACTGATTAGCTTGTGACATGTATGTTAGCTACAAAGCTGTAAATAAGTTTTAGTTACAAAAGACATTTAAATTTTGTTTTATTTCTGGTGAGGTTTTTTTGGAAATAGATTCCTACATTTGTGTTAATTAGATACTATATATCCTGCAACTCGTTGTCTGAAGACATATCCAACTCACTTTCTCTTGTTAGTGGTCTCTACTTATCACGTACAATGATTTCTTTGATAGCATATCTAACGTGTGAAAGCTGTATACGTCGCCTATCAATAATTTGATTGTGCTTTTTTCATTAGATGGTAGCGCTGTGGTAATCGGTCATCACCTAGGAGCAGCCAGTCATATGTCTTTAAATCAATAATACACGCAAGTATTATTGGTGTTTTGCGTTATAATGAATAATGAATAATATGCTCAGCAACGGAAGAAAGGAAATGTTTTATTTAACGACGCATTCAACACATTTTATTTATGGTTATATGGCGTCAGACATATGGTTAAGGACCACACAGATTGAGAGAGAAAACCTACTGTCGCCACTTCATGGGCTACTCTTTTCAATTAGCAGCAAGGGATCTTTTATATGCACCATCCTACAGACAGGGTAGTATATACCACAGCCTTTGATATACAAGTCGCAGTGCTGTGGCTGGAATGAGAAATAGCCCAATGGGTCCACTGACAGGGATCGATCCCAGACCAACTGCGCAATCGAGCAGGTGCTTTACCACTGGGCTACGTCCCACCCATCTCTTAGCAACAGATGTACAAGAAATAGAGATGAACAAACCTAAGCCACGTCATATGGATCTCAAACAACAGGTAGAAAGCTCTAAGTGTTTATCATTTATGGCTAAAGGTTGACCCCAAAAATATATTAGCAATTCGACATGTCTGATCTATCTTCTTAAATGTCAAAGGTCAAGGTGATCCAATTACTTCTTGGTAATGTATTTACTAAGGGCTTCTAGAATTTTATAAAATCCACTAGCCATGGGATCAGTGCTTTAAAAAATGTACTAGCCAGGATTACAAATTCACTAGCCCTACTTTACTTTAAGTTAATACAATTTTACTAAATAATAATTATCAGGTATGTCACCTAAAGAGGGAGATAGAGCTTAAAAACACTAACATTGGGGGTTGGGGTGGGGACAGGATATTCATATTTACAAAATAGACTTAACTGCAACATTTGATCAAAACAAATTCACTAGCCATCGGGCATGGCAATAGTAGTTATTCACTAGCCCAACATTGAATATCACTAGCCATGGGAGTGGGGCTACCATAATCTAGAAGCGATGTCGGGCATGGCAATAGTATTTATTTACTAGCCCAACATTGAATATCACTAGCCATGGGAGTGGGGCTACCATAATCTAGAAGCAATGTCGGGCATGGCAATAGTAGTTATTTACTAGCCCAACATTGAATATCACTAACCATGGGAGTGGGGCTACCATAATCTAGAAGCTCTGATTTACTCAACTGGAACACCTCAACCAATTGATGTCTTTATTCTGAGAACCATTTGTGACACCCAATAGCCGATGTGTATTTTTGTGCTTGGGTGCCGTTAAACATTCATTCATTCATTATTCTGACAGGTGTTGACAATAGGGTCAGCAAGTGAAAACATGTGGATCTATAAATAGCACATGATTTTCTAATTGGCTTTTTGGCGAGGAATTAAATTAACTTGCCAAAATCAACTTTGATTTGCATTTGGCCACTTGACAAATAACAGCCTACACTCTGCCTTCTCACCTTTGTAACCGATGATTTTTCCTGGGAGTTCTTGGTTGCAGCATTTACTGCAGAAAATCTGCCCACAGATTCGACAGTGATGTCGCCGGCGGAACGTCGTGAATTTGTCTCCACAGTTGTAGCATTCACGGCAGCTGCTGTCCGGCATCCAGTACTGCTTGAAATCACTGTCCTTGTATGCCTGAGGAGTCTGTCATTAGAAAATTAATAATTTTAATATTGGAGATATTTCTAAAACTGAAAAAATGAGAATAGGGAAAACAATATGTTGTATAAAACATTATAAACTATGGTTGCATATGGTTATTTCTACATTATGGGGAGAGGGAGAAGAGGAAGAGTGGGAGTAAGAGAGACACAGAGAGAGAGAGAGAGAGAGAGAGAGAGAGAGAGAGAGAGAGAGAGAGAGAGAGAGAGAGAGAGAGAGAGAGAGAGAGAGAGAGAGAGAGAGAGAGAGAGAGAGAGAGAGAGAGAGACAGAGAGACAGAGAAAGAAAGAAAGTCACACCGAGATAGTCACAGAGTCAGAGAATAAGAGACGGGTGAAGCAGTGTTTCCCCCAGGAAATGTTTTCAGAGGGTTGGCAAAATAGTTTGACGTTAACTGAGCCCCCAAAGGGTGCGAAAATGCTAGGGGAGTTCGGGGGCATGCTCCCCAGTAATGTTTTTTTTTAATTTCCAGTTGTTTTTAGATGCATTATGGAATACATGAGGGTGTCATGTACACTTATAGAAGGAGATATTTTAAGATAGATTTTAATAATAATGTTGTTGTTTTTTTTTGTTTTTTTTTTTGGGGGGGTTTTATGTTTATTATTATTAAATATTTGCATAATGTCAAAACAATAATTTGAAAAAGAAGTATAAAAGTATTAGACTAAGCACAAACAGATAATACATATTACTGAATTACAGATTGTAATATGTATTATCTGTTATCTATCTATTTATTTAAAAGTAAAACCCACATCTTCTAGAATTTTAAAAAAATACACTAACCATGGGATTGGTGATTTTAAAAATTAATTATCCATGATTGAATATTCATTAGCCCTACTTCAGGGGTTCTAGAATAAAATAAAAAAATGACGTCCTATACTGACCAATGGACAAATTTTTTTACTGGTCATGCTAAATTGTAATCATTCAGTGATTGATAAAACAAATAAAAGAAAGTAAACATTTTTTTTATATATGTAGGTACATTTTAAAATTTGTGTTAATACATCATATAATGCACTTAAAAATAATTTATTTTAAGTCTTGCAAATTTAATTATGTAATGTTTAAATATAATTTTAAAAACAACACCAAAAAAAACCCGACCAAACAAAAAAACCATTTGGAAGTTCGTAAAACAATATGGTTATGTGCAACCTTTAAAAAAAAACCCTGATCTGACGAGACTGGTCACCGTTTATTTTGTTACGCCTGCACTGTGTCAGAGTAACAACTGTTTGGGTACCAGTCACTTAGTAGACTGTAGTTAAAGGAAAATTGCCCCAAAATGACTGCAACATTTTGTTAACTTGGACTTTAATAAAATTACATCTGTAAGTATATTCATTTCATTTCATATGGAAGGAAATCGAAAGTATCGACTTGTAGATCCGTTTTCCTATTTACATATGATCGATGTTGGTTGATTTTTTTTCATTCTATCATCATCATGATGGTTGATTTTTTTTCCCCTCACTGGCCACCGCACTCTAACAATGTACATATTTGTGGAATACTAGTATATTTATGACTACTAGCTTTTTTTTGTATATAATATCGGCAAATTAATCACAGAAGTGAACTCGTCCCTTTTTTAAACGGTTACAATTTTTATGGTCCCGGTAAAGAAATTCACGTGGTCGGTGCGGGGTCCTTCCGGCCACTAGGGGAAACACTGGGGTGAAGTAAGAGAGAGAACTTGAGAGCAGGTGAGAGAGAGACAAAGACAGTAATAGTTTATTACACTGTAGTTGTGTTTGTGTTTTTATTAGTAAATATCATAGAAGGGGAGATAACTTTTAACTAATAATGCTAAGGGTAAAAAGTAAGAAAGACAGAAATTAAAAGAGGTAAAGAGACGGATCGGAAAAAAGAGAGAGTAAGATAGATTTATATTGTCGTCATGTTTGTGTTTTGATCAGTAAATGTTACAGAAGGGGAGACAACTCTTGACTAACAGTGCTTCTTCTCTCCAGTATGTTGCCCAGACGACTCAGTACACTGGAGAGTGTTCTCTTTGGGGTAGTTTCTTGGTTCCATTGTGATGGGACCTGACCCTCTAAACTCGATTGGCTTCCATTTTCATCATCTAAAATCAGGAAAAACAACTACATTTTGTGTCTTATTTAGCATCATGATTATATCTGAACTATGTACCGAATATACCAAATAAAATCCCATGGCGACCATTTTAACGTTTGTGTTCAAAAACACTATATGCAATATATCAACCAAACTATGACCTATAAATATCAGTACTACAACCCCTACCTCAAAGTATTAACTGAAGAAAATGGTACCTTTCATGGCTCATTTTCTTTATAACCAGATGTTTTTACAACACCCCTAGTTTCGCACAAAATTTGAGTAGTTTTTTTTTACAGGTACCCCATACATGTTCCAAGCACAGGGCTACTTGACACAGTGGTACTAGATGAAATAAAATTGCATACATTTTTTAGCCTAGATGAAACTGATTTTTTTTTACAATCAACACACTCACATTTATAACCAATCACATTACTTGTGGTGTTAACTTCTCTATCAAACGTTTGGTGCACCTCGAACTTTGACCCAGCCAGAAATTATTTGGTTTAGTGCTACCAGTATGTGATCATTAACAAGAGTTGTAAGAGTGGGTGTTTACCATTGTATCAGTCTGTTCAGCAGAGATAATACTGACTTTACGAAACCATAGTTGGAAGAGCTGGTGGGTGTTTATCTCTGTACCCGTCTGTTCAGCAGTGATAATACTGACTTTACGAAACCATAGTTGGAAGAGCTGGTGGGTGTTTATCTCTGTACCCGTCTGTTCAGCAGTGATAATACTGACTTTACGAAACCATAGTTGGAAGAGCTGGTGAGTGTTTACCATTGTATCAGTCTGTTCAGCAGTGATAATACTGACTTTACAAAACCATAGTTGGAAGAGCTGGTGAGTGTTTACCATTGTATCAGTCTGTTCAGCAGAGATAATACTGACTTTACGAAACCATAGTTGAAAAAGCTGGTGGGTGTTTACCATTGTATCAGTCTGTTCAGCAGTGATAATACTGACTTTACGAAACCATAGTTGGAAGAGCTGGTGAGTGTTTACCATTGTATCAGTCTGTTCAGCAGAGATAATACTGACTTTACGAAACCATAGTTGGAAGAGCTGGTGGGTGTTTACCTCTGTACCCGTCTGTTCAGCAGGGATAATAATGACTTTACGAAACCATAGTTGGAAGAGCTGGTGGGTGTTTACCTCTGTACCCGTCTGTTCAGCAGTGATAATACTGACTTTACGAAACCATAGTTGGAAGAGCTGGTGAGTGTTTACCATTGTATCAGTCTGTTCAGCAGAGATAATACTGACTTTATGAAACCATAGTTGGAAAAGCTGGTGGGTGTTTACCTCTGTACCCGTCTGTTCAGCAGGGATAATACTGACTTTACGAAACCATAGTTGGAAAAGCTGGTGGGTGTTTACCATTGTACTCATGTATGTGTTCAGAAGAGATAATTATGGACATTAAAAAAAAAAAATATGGGTGATCAATTTATTTTAATGTTGAGTCATGTTGTAGGGATGGCATGCACACAATTCAGAGTTTCAGGAGCCAGATATAATTAATAACAGCTTTGATGCTGAGTCATGTTATAGGGGTGGCATTCACACAATTAGTTCCAGAAGCTAGATATAGTGAATAATGAAATTAAAAAAACAACCATAGTGGTCAGTTGATTTTATTGTTGTATCTTGTACTGTAATACTCTTTACCATTTTTCATCCAGTATTTTTCTGTGGGAAGTACAGAAGATGGGTCGACACTTTCGACAATAACTCCGCCGTGAGTGTCACCAGGGGGCAGTTTGCTTCTCTCAACTGAAGTTTCCCTCGATGACAATCTACTGCTAGGGGCGGAAGAGCTGTCTGAATTATCTGATTCATCTGAAAGGAAATAATACACACCACATCAACTATATGGAACAAGGCTTTAAAGACTCCCATGGCTAGTGATATTGAATGCTAGTAAATAACTACTATTGCCATGCCAGACGACTAGTGAAAAAAAGTTATCAATTACTACATTTAAGTATATCCCCCAATTGTAGTGTTTTTAAACTCCATTTCCCTCTTTACCTGACATTATTACAGTTAGTAAAATTGTATTAACTTAAAGTAAATTAGGGCTAGTGAATTTTTAATCATGGCTGGTAAATATTAAAAATCACTGATCCCATGGCTAGTGGATTTTATTTAAAAAATAAATTCTAGAAGCCCTACATAAATTTTTTCTGGATTGCAGGGGTTGGCTGAATTTGTGAAACGTATGCATGGAAGTTAATTGGAAGTTAAAAGGATGTTAAATGGAAGTTACCTTTTCCTCTTCTAAGAAATCGGGAAAAAATCCCTCCGCTTGGTCTTACTTCCGAACTCAAGGGAGCGAACTCTGTCAGTGTGTGAGGGGTGTTGTCCCATGGTTGACGGGACCCCATCTTAAATCTCGGAACAAGTTACATCTTGCTTAGGTGGCCATCTGAATCAAACTGATATGAAAATCACTCATTAACACATGTTTATTAATGCTTTTTTTGTCATTAATTAATGTTATTTGTATCCCACAATCCAAAGTTTATAATTTAAAATTTGTGTAAACCGCAATGTTCAAAATAAGCAAAGTTTTGTCCTTTTGTCCTGAACTGTGAAAACTGTGCAAACTGTACATCAGTGGTTGTCCAGTGAACAAGTAAAAATTTTCAATGCAGTTTAATTTTGCAGTATCTTTTTTTTTTTCATTTCAACTTATTTTTGTGTTTATATCCAATTAAAGATCAAGCACGCTGTCCTGGGCATACAAGTCAGCTATCTGGGCTGTCTGTCCAGGACAGTGGGTTAGTTGTTAGTGAGAGAGAAGAGGGTGTAGTGACCTTACACCTATTCACTTAGTCGTTAAAATTCGCTCTGAGTGGAAGCCAGTACTGGGTTGCGAACCCTGTACCTACCAGCCTTATGTCCGATGGGTTAACCAAGATGCCACCGAGGCCAGTTTGAAATATCAAAAACATCATCCATGTATTTGAATAAAACAAACGATCTCTTTTGACACAAGAAAATATTGGTGGAAAAGTAGATTTCTACATGTACTTGTCATGTTGACTCAGGACTTTAGATCTCACTAATTTGAGTACAGCGGAGACTTTAGTGTTTTTTGAGTGAGAGCAGGTACATGTGTAGGCCATTTTAGTTCAGTTCCGTACTGTCATTAACAGCTGTTGTAGAGTTGTAAATGTCCATAAATGCATTTCAAGGTATTTTAATCTAATTCATCTTAACATTTCAGTGGTTTTGAGATGAAATATTTCGAGGTCAACATGTTTGTACTTAATTTGGGTATGATTATTTTGGGCACATTTATCACCTCGACTTTGGTGCAATCTAAAGCCCTGGTAAAACAATTTGCTTATTTCTATCACTGAAACCATTTGTGGGTTACATAAATAGGGAATAACTGATTACTGTCTTAAGATATCGGCTTTATCCTGCGAAGGTTAGAAAGAAAGAAATGTTTTATTTAACGACGCACTCAACACATTTTATTTACGGTTATATGGCGTCAGACATATGGTTAAGTACCACACAGATTTTGTGAGGAAACCCGCTGTCGCCACTACATGGGCTACTCTTCCGATTAGCAGCAAGGGATCTTTTATATGCGCTTCCCACAGGCAGGATAGCACAAACCATGGCCTTTGTTGAACCAGTTATGGATCACTGGTCGGTGCAAGTGGTTTACACCTACCCATTGAGCCTTGCGGAGCACTCACTCAGGGTTTGGAGTCGGTATCTGGATTAAAAATCCCATGCCTCGACTGGGATCCGAACCCAGTACCTACCAGCCTGTAGACCGATGGCCTAACCACGACGCACCGAGGCCGGTTACAAAGGTTAGAATGGCAAATGCAGCACGGTCTGCTGACCAATCCTACAGGAATAGTTGGAAAATCATTATTTATTCCATTTTTGTAAATGCAAACAACCTAGCAAGGCTTTTGCCGTATTACATCATACAAGATACAAGACGACATTTTTTGTAAGACGCTAGCTACATTCTGTAACATTCAAAACTTTAATTCATAAATAAATATACAAGTTTTGTATTGTTATCACAGAACTAAAAGTTATTTGTATTTACTGTACTTCAACAAATGATTTAAAGAGTATGTTTATTGAAAATCTACTCTGAAATACTCAGTCATGACGGGCTTATGTCTCGTGACCTATATTTTTGGTCAGTGACAAAAAATATAGAGATTTATCTGGTCATCATATCTTGCCGATGTATATAGCGATTGTGGGATAAAAACAATTACCAAAGAATTGGCATGTAAATCTATAATGAATAATTAATAAAAACATATTAAGTTTTAAACCCATACCAACTCTTGAAGTAACATTTCTTGTATAAAAATCTCAGTGGAAATGAAAATGTTTCTAAACAAGCTGCTAACGAATTCCATAGGTTAAATATCCCTGTTTTTGTATTCTGATAAAGGCAACTGATGGATCTTTGAGAATGCTGGTCAACTCGTCCCAAAAACAACTCACCCCAACATTTTGTCAACTCGCTCCAGTGTTTGGACAACTCGCTCAAAACTTTACTGTCCTTAAATAATTGCGACGGAATTAAAAATGGACATGTACAATTTTGGTGTAATTTTATTTATTATTATTACAGTGAAACTCCGCTATTATGACAACTTATTAAAATGGTTTTATATTTGGGAGATCCAATAATCAATTATAATGAACCGTCAATCCCATTTTAATTACATTTGTGAGTTTGTCCTTTATATCATTAAAGGAATGATCAGTCAAGGCTTTTGGACTCCGACTGGTGTGCATATTCAACAATATTTCAAATTAATGCACATTATTGCTTAAGCTATTGTTATATTTAATTAATAAAACGGTCATGATATGAGTTGACTAAACAGTGTGGGGCAAGTTGACCAATGGCTGGGGCAAGTTGACAAACAGCTGGGGTGAGTTGGTTTAGATGTGAACTGACCTGCTCCCATCATCAAAAGGGTTTGATCTTAATACGGTGGTATCTAGCACTCTACAGACTAAGCTAGATATTGACTGGCATCCATTAAGTTAACAAAAAATACTTAATTTGTTTTTAAAAGGTAGATGGGTTCTTAAGTCAGGAAACAAATCTTTGTTGTTTTTTGGGATGTGTCTTGACAAATTTAATTGATTTATATTTCACATTACTAAAAACACATGATCATTGTCACATGAGTGTCAGTTTGGTTATCAACTAGCCCGAGCTCTCTGACTGTAAGAGAGCTAGACGGACATTTGGACATAAACACGCTCTCATTACAGTCAGAGACCAACCTATGTCTTTTTTTGGCAATTCCTGACTACCAAACGGTAGGCAACGAGTCCCACTCTAATACCACAACAATCCTATGTTTGACGTCAAATACCTTTACATCAATCATTTTCGAGTTAAGTGATACAAAAAAAATCCACATATTAATCACTAATACACATACTACAGAAAGAAACCCGACAGCACCCACATTCAGCTTCTCTTCGTGACACTCCGTCACAACAATTGCAAAGCTCGGCGATCTATTTCGAGACTGGGCGATTCCGCCTTGTGCAGCAGTTACAGGGGTCATCTCATAAGAGGAGGCAGTACGTAGCACATACTTTTGCCGTATCCTGTCGATAACACCCCAAATGTATCCTTCAAATTCAAAATGGAATCAATGTGTAATTGTTTTGGTTTAATGACGTAATGAAATCCAAATTCATCCAAAACGGCATTAGCCAACTCTTCCATGTTGTAACTTCGCTTGATATGAGACGGCCCCTGTAACTGCTGCACAAGGCGGAATCACGTGGTCTACGTCTCGAAATAGATCGCCGAGCTTTGCAATTGTTGTGACGGAGTGTCACGAAGAGAAGCTGAATGTGGGTGCTGTCGGGTTTCTTTCTGTAGTATGTGTATTAGTGATTAATATGTGGATTTTTTTTGTATCACTTAACTCGAAAATGATTGATGTAAAGGTATTTGACGTCAAACATAGGATTGTTGTGGTATTAGAGTGGGACTCGTTGCCTACCGTTTGGTAGTCAGGAATTGCCAAAAAAAGACATAGGTTGGTCTCTGACTGTAATGAGAGCGTGTTTATGTCCAAATGTCCGTCTAGCTCTCTTACAGTCAGAGTACTCGGGCTAGTTATCAACTTGGATTGGTCAAATCCGATAGTTTGCTTCATGAAATTGTGGTCTCGATTTTACCATATTTGTTCAGTCTGTTTTAGTGTTTACATGTTTAACGTCATAATATGCCTATTCTTTATAAGTAGCGACCGCAGCCGCCGCTAGGGCCATAAGCATAATCATGATAATGATAATTCTAAATACAGCAACACTGTTAAACGAATAGCCT
This sequence comes from Gigantopelta aegis, assembly GCF_016097555.1. Lineage (NCBI taxonomy): Eukaryota > Metazoa > Mollusca > Gastropoda > Neomphalida > Peltospiridae > Gigantopelta > Gigantopelta aegis. The sequence continues at coordinate 2,966,614 of NC_054711.1, forward strand.
CTGAAGCATTCTAACAATAAAACTGAATTAAATTAAAACATATGATACCAGTAAAATACACCCTATAAATCATGAAAGTTTAAACAGCGTCAAACAAAACGTACCTTCAATTTCAGTTATCATTTTACACTTTGAGTTTGAGTCTGACACTCCAGTCTTTGCTTACTTCCTGATAATCATTGACTGTTCCTCCGTTACGTTGGTTTGCTTCGTGTTATTTGAAGCGTAGCAAAATCAGCGGGACAGTACATTAATTCGGAGATCATCGAATTTGATCGGAACACTTACGGATATATCCGAACTGACATGTGCATTATCACCGCCTCTGCAACCCCCTCCCTTGTATGTTCACGAAGACACCAGGTTTTAGAACACAGTTCCAACTGTATTATGTCTGTCTAGCTATTTAATTTAAATTTAATTTAATAGGGTCTATAACTGTATGTACACAAGACCCTTTGGAAAACGCCATATTCCTTCAGAAAATCCAGGAACAAAAAACGTTTTGTATGTTTATCATTCACTGGACGATGAATAATTAATCAATGCGCTCTAGTGGTGTTGCTAAACAAACTTTAACTATATTAACTAGTAATAAAGGGACTGTCCAAAGTTTGCTGCAACTGTAAGATGTTTCTGATTAGTTAATAGTTTAAAAGTTTAGTTTTGTTTAACGACACCACTAAAGCACATTGATTTATTAATCATCGGCTACTGGATGTCAAATAGTTGGTAATTTTGACATGATTTAGTCTTAGAGAGGCTGGAACGAGAAATATCCGAATGGGCCCACCGACGGGGGTCGATCCTAGACCGACTGCGCATTAGGCGAGCGTGTTCTAGGCTACGCCACGCCCATTTTAATTTTAAAGTTTACAACTCTGTAGTAATGCAGTCGTGCATGTCTGCTTGGACCTCACTGGTTATTGCACTGTATTTATGTTTTAATATGCGGGGTGGGACGTAACCCAGTGGTAAACGCTCGCTTGATGCGCTGTCGATCTATAGGATCGATCCCCACTGGGCTATTTCTCGCACCAGCCAGTGCACCACGGCTGGTATATCAATGACCGTGTATTTACTATCATGTCTGTGGGATGGTGCATATAAAATATCCCTTGCTACTATTAAAGAAAATATGTAGCTGGTTTCCTGTCTAAGAATTCGAAATTACCAAATGTCTGACATCCAACAACCGATGATTAATAAATCAATGTGCTCTAGTGGTGTCATTAAACAAAACAAACAAATAAATTTTAATAATATGATGTCTCTAAACATTAGGACAACCAAGAACATAATGGACGAACAGAAAACCAAGAGCCGCGGAATGGGGGGGGGGAGTCAATCCCCCATCCCACCCCCACTTTTCATGGGCGTACATAGGGGGGGTTCGATTGGTTCGACCGAACCCCCCCCCCCCCCGAAATCGCTTTTTTTATAATTTAATATATCTGACATTGATATCTGACATTATTATATTTACTCAACATAGAAATATATGCCCAATATCTCTGCAATCTATTTTGGAACCCCCCTTTTCAAAATCCTATGTATTGGAACCCCCCTTTTCAAAATCCTATGTACGCCCATGCTTTTCTCCGAGCTCAGAAAGCTGTGAATGTCGCATTTGAACACTGGGCCCTCAAATTTCCATTTCCATCCCTCCGGGCCATACACTGACAGCTACCCACCACCACCACCACCCCTACACACACACAAACACACACACACACACACACACACACACACACACACACTTTCAAATACACTTCGCGGGCCCTGAAAATAACATTCTAAGCTAAAACGTTTAACTAAAAGACCAGGCACCTTTAAAGGCATATTGTCACAGACCACTGACCTATTTAATGGTCTAACAAATAATGACCTAAACAAAAATAATTTGATTTGTCTCTAAATGTACTTTATTCAGCCATGTTCATAACCACCATACTCTATTTATTAATAACATTTTGTACAAATAATTGAATTATGTCAATGGTCCATAATTCAAAAACTAAAATTGCCGAGAGGAATAACATGGATTTCACTCCGTCATGGTTCAGTTAAGGTGATGAGATAGCTAGATTTGGTTTCCATCTATTAATTTAATTTTTATTTATTATCCATTTTTAGATAAATAAGTTCCTTAAATCCGTGACAGTATGCCTTGAACTACTAAGAATATATATGTAGTTCAGTGTTTAGAAAACAGGGATCAGTGACTAATTATGTTTCTCTTCGACATTACTGACTGATAAGGAGAAAGGGGGAAAATCGCAATATGGTACATTCCCATGCTGTGTGCTAGTTCCAGATTTTCTAGGAAGGACGTAAAAAAAAATGTCCCGGCAACCAATATGGTTGTTGGCGTTGACGAGTCTTATTGTTCACACTCCGGAGGTTTTCTGTTTCATAATGACGGATCCGAGCAATGAGATTACTTTTGAACAGTTTGCGATGCAAGCAACGGCGGAAATCAAAAACCTGAAAACTGAGGTGAACGCACTGAAAGCACAAGGCAAGTTTGCACCAGTCTCCTCCCCACCATCCCCATCCCTCCACCACCCTCCCCAGCCACACAGCTATACCCCCCCCATCCCTCCCCATCCCCTTAAACATCTTCAAAAACAGGTTGAAAAGACGTGGATTTAAAAAGATTTTCCAAAGAGAGAGAGAGAGAGAGAGAGAGAGAGAGAGAGAGAGAGAGAGAGAGAGACTGATCAATTATTAACTAATACGGTTTTATTTTCTGTTCATTCAGCTGCAAAGAATGTCATCGTAGCTTTCCACACCGAAATGACAAACGACGTCACCATCCAGGAACACAGCGTTGTTCGCTTCAACAACGTCAACATCAACATTGGCAGCGGCTACAACAACGGCTCTGGCGTGTTTCGAGCCCCAGTCAGCGGAATATATCTGATCCTTCTTCAGGTGTACTCGAAACCGCAACACCACGTCGCCCTAAGTCTGTATAAACAAGGCACGGCCGTCAACGAAGCGGTGGCGGGAACGGGTGGCTATCAGTCCAGTACCGTAGCCGAGATGCTTCATTTGAACCAAGGTGAAGACGTTTGGGTACAGCACATTGTCGGCGAGACCAGTATCAGGGCATATCACCACACACAGTTTTTAGGATATCTATTAAAGGCTGATTAAAATGTTATGTATGTTTACACAGCTTGTATTGTTTATTTGGTGTTTCACGCCCGTAACGAGGATTTTTTTGGGTGCGGGGGCAGATGAATTCGTCGCATACCTAAAAGTTCTTAAACGGTTCAGAAGAGGATTTTCTATAAGTTCCTATTATTTTTACCGGGGTTTTTTTAGGGTTTTTTGGGGGGGAAGGGGAGGCAGTTGTTCCCCCTTGACCCCCCCCCACACACACACACACACTCCCCACCCCCGAACACCACCACCACCCCCGCTAGCAATGGCCCTGTATTTCTTGTAAAATCTGATGTACGGAAATAATAAGACAGAGGTGGGAATGGGTATGGGGTGAGTTGAAGTGTACCAAGACACTATTTTGTAGAATCTTCATAATACTTAAACTTAAATTAAATTAGTTTGTCGTTATGAATTAAAAGATATTTCGCCAAACCAACTAATCGGTGAGAAAATTCATGTATAAATAGACACCCTTGTTGCCATGGTAATTTCTATCGTATATTACTGAATAAAAAATAATATACGATAGAAATATTAGGTTTATGTCGACATGACCAGTTGATAAGGACAGATGGGAAAAAACAAACACCCAAAACACATCAATATGGTGTTTCCCATGTTACGTCTGTCTTCAGATTGAGAAGTTTTGGCTTTCAGGGAAGAACGTTAATATGTCCCGGCAACAAGTATGGCTATTGCTATTCATAAGTCTTATTTTCTACACTCCGAAAGTTCTCTGTTTTATAATAACTGACCAGAACACTGAGATTACATTTGAACAGTTTGCGAAGGAAGTGACCACGGAAATAACGAACCTCAAAGCAGAAAACCATCAGCTTCGAACAGAGGTAGATTCTTTGAAAGCAAAAGGTAATTTCTTTTCTTTGTTTTATAAATTATATTTATCTATTTATTTTACACACACGTTGGAGAAACACTGTGAGATTGTTGGTATCAGACAACAATATCACACGTATAGGAGATCGATTTAAACATTCTATTGGCTGCTCCACAGTGATGACTGACCAAGACACCAAAGCCACGGTGTCTTGGACAGAACTCTCCGGCGAAGTCAAAAATTGTGTCAACGTTATGCGTGCTTGAACACTTACTCGATGCCAAAAAGTACCAGAGCTATACACTGGCCAATGAAATAATCACTCCCGAAATTGAGAGTAATAGCTGTTTATTTACTAGCTAATATAACCACTTGAACACTCATTTTCCTTTCTCATTCTCTTTCATTATTTCTATTTAACTTCCCTTAGATAAACAAACACACACACACACACACACACACACACACACACACACACACACACACAATTAACTTCCCTTAGATAAACACACACATATTTAACTTCCCTTAGATAAACACACACATATTTAACTTCCCTTAGATAAACACACACACACACACCGAGAGAGGGGGGGGGGTAGAAGAAAAACTAAGATAGAAGGAAGAGAGACTGAGGGAGAAACACACACACACACACACACACACACACACACACACACATATATATATATATATATATATATATATATATATATATACATACATATATATATATATATATATATATATATACATACATATACATACATACATATATACATGCATACATACATACATACATACATATATATATAGACAGACTCACAGACTCACAGAAACTGACAGACTAATAAGTTATTTTCTATTTATACAGCTGCGAAGGATGTAGTCGTGGCTTTCCACGCTGAAATCAGCGGGGTGACCAATATCCCCACTCACAGCACCGCCCGGTTTAACAAAGTCGACGTTAACATTGGTAACGGCTACAACAACGGATCCGGCTTGTTTCGAGCCCCGGTCGGTGGGGTATATCTGTTCTTTCTTCAAGTGTACTCGAAACCAGGGCAGATCGTCTCTCTTTATCTCATGAAACAAGGCACGGTCGTCAACGAAGCCGTTGCAGGATTAGATGGCTATCAGTCCAATACCGTGGCAGAGATGATTCATTTAAACAAGGGAGAAGACGTCTGGGCACAACATTTTGTCGGAGATACAAGTCTTGAAGGACATTATCATGTACACTTTTCAGGATTTCTGCTAAAGGCCGATAAAACTGTTGTGTACATGCTGTTGTACGCTGTTTACAACATTAACATGATGTTTGTTTATCAATTAATCATAGACATCGACAGATGATAGAAACTGGGTGGGGGGGGGGGGGGGGGAAGCTGAGTATTAAGTTGATTTTCAAGTTGGGGATGCATTATCTTCAGAGTTGGAGGCAATGGACATAAGTTCCACTCCAACCCAGTTTCCGACGCCTATGATACAACTTACCTTAAAAAAAAAAAAAATCCCGAAAATACATTAATTTTTCGTTTCGGGGCATATCGTTAAATCTTATCAGTTCATAGGGACAAACCTTGTATGTAAGTACCACTTGGCTTAAGCTTACGAGACATGGAGGGGAGGGGGCGGAGGGCGGCGGCTGGGATGCGGGGGTGTGCTTGTGCAAAATCAAAAATTTGGGCAAAAATTATACAGATATTCGGGCAAAATGTGCTAACCTGAGACCTTTTTACAATGTATTTCCATCATTCTACCCTGAAAAATTAGTTGTAAACCTTGTAAAATGTGTAGTGATTCGTTTGCAACCCTGTATAGTTGTTTGGTAGTGATGCTAATATGAACAAATGTTGTTATCCAGATTCGGGCATTTTCGTTGAATTCGGGCAAAATCCAGCCTGAACCCCTACGAAAATGGGAGCCCATACGCCTATGCAACTTGGTGTTTCAGGCCCGTAGCTAGGATTTGTGTGTGTATGTCTGTGGGGGGTGGGGGTGGGGGTGGGGGGTGCAGATGAATTCGTCACATACCTAAAACTTCTTAAACGGTTAAGAAGGGGATTTTCTTTAAGTTTCTATTATTTTTACCGGGTTTTTTTGTTCGGTATTTGTTTTTGGGGGGAGAGGGGCAGTTGTTCCCCCTTGCCCCCACCCCATCCCCCGCCAGCTACGGCCCTGCGTTTGTTGTAAAATCTGATTAACGAAAATAATAAGATGGACGTGGAAATGGGTATGGAGTGGGTTGAAGCGTAACAAGGCACCATCTTGTCGAATGTTCATAATACTTAAAATTAAATTAAATTAATTTGTCATTTTGCATTAAAAGAAATTTCACCAAACCAATTAGTCAGTGAGAAAGTTCATGTATAAATAGAAAGAATGAATGAATGAACAACACTCCAGCATAAAAATACATATCGGCTATTGGGTGTCACAAATGGTAAGTATATGAAAATATTAATGTATAAATAGACGCCCTTGTTGCCATGGTAATTTCTATGGTAGATGTTAGGCCTATATTGAATAAAAAATAATATGCGATAGAAATATTAGGTTTACGTCGACATGACCAGTTGATAAGGACAAGCAGAGAGAGAGAGAGAGAGAGAGAAGAAAAAATCCTAGAACACATCAATATGGTGTTTCCCATGTTACGTCTGTTTTCAGATTGAGAAGTTTTGGCTTTCAGGGAAGAACGTTAATATTTCCCGGCAACAGGTATGGCTATTGGTGTAAAAAGACCCCCTTGTTGCCATTAGTCATTTCTATAGTATATGTTAAATTGTAAATGAAAATAATATACAATAGAAATATCAAGTTTACGTTGACACAACCAGTTGATAAGGACAGGAAGAGAGATTTCTTGGAAGGACGCAAATATGTCTCTGCAAACTGTATGGCTGGTAGTGTTCACATGTCTTATTTTCTACACTCCGAAAGTTCTCTGTTTTATAATAACTGACCAGAACACTGAGATTACTTTTCAAAAGTTTGCGAAGTTAGTGACCACGGAATTAACGAACCTCAAAGCGGAAAACCACCAGCTTCGAACAGAGGTAGATTCTTTGAAAGCAAAAGGTAATTTCTTTTCTTTGTTTTATAAATTATATTTATCTATTTATTTTACAAACACGTTGGAGAAAACACCGTGATATTTTTGGTATCACACAACAATATCACACGTATAGGAGATCGATTTAAACTTAAAGGCATTCTGTTGGCTGCTCCGTGGTGATGACTGACCAAGACACCAAAGCCACCGTGTCTTGGACAGAACTCTCCGGCGAAGTAAAACATTGTGTCCACGTTATGCGTGCATGGACACTTACTCTGTGTAAGCATGCCAATAACGAATCGAGCCATACACTGGCCAATGAAATAATCACTCCCGAAATTGAACGTGAATTTCCTTGTTATCTGTTTAATTACTAGCTAATATAACCACTTGAACACTCGTTTTCCTTTCTCGTTCTCTCTCTCTCTCTCTCTCTCTCTCTCTCTCTCTCTCTCTCTCTCTCTCTCTCTCTCTCTCTCTCTCTCTCTCTCGGGAAATTTCAGAGCCGGTTTAAGGATCCGCGGGGCCTGTAGCACAAATAACAGCGGGTCCCCTTCCCAGGATATATATTTTGCAACCACCCCGGAGAAAGGGGGAAAATGACCTGTGGAAAATAAATGTACACATCACCGCAGGGCCCCCCGAAGCGCGGGACCGTAGCACGTGCTACATGTGCTACTAGGATAAACCGGCTCTGTCGGGAATATATATTAAAAGGACAGTCCTGAGTTTGCTGCAATTTTTAAGATGTTATTAACTAACAGAGACTTTTTAACGACTGTTATTACATATCAAATATATTCTTTTGCATAAAATATTAGTGGCTGTATATTAAATGTGTTTCTGATCGTTCTAGTATTTGTACTAGGTTAAATTTCATTTTATTTCCTAAAATATTTTTTTTCGTACGTATTTATTTGAAGACAAAATACAGTTTGGGCGTAAGACGATCAGAAACACATTGAATATACAAACACTGATATTCTAAACAAGAAAATATATTTAATGCGTTATTTTAGATGTTAAAAGATGTTATTAGTCGGAAACATCTTACAATGCAGGAAACTCAGGCAGTCCCTTTAAGTTCCCTTAGATAAACACACGCACAGACAGAAAGAGAGAGAGAGAGAGAGAGAGAGAGAGAGAGAGAGAGAGAGAGAGAGAGAGAGAGAGAGAGAGAGAGAGAGGAATAGAAGGAAAAAAAACTAGTACTGATGGAAAGAAATAAGGGATCGTTTTTCTACTATCAGTAAATAGGGTCATGATTGCGCGTTTTGCATTAACTCTCATACAATTTCAACGCTATTGATTGAGCCTAAACTCACTCCCTGTAATGTAATGCACGTGCAGAATATGTTTCCACGATTTTTCCACAATGTTCTTTCGGGTATATAAGTTATTGTTGTATGGAGATTACAGGTTAGAAAGGGTTTTGAAATGGTACGACAATACATGACTTTAGCTCAAAAATGGACTGCTGTGGGTATGGTTAGGTCAGGAAAATCACTTAGACAGGTTGCAACTGCTCTTGGGAAGTCAATTAGCGTGATATCAAGGTTATGGAACCTGTACCGACAAACTGGCAACGTGACAATGCGACCTGGTCGAGGAAGACGTAAACTCACCACCCTTCGACAGGACCGTCAGATTCGCCTGATTGCTTTACGGGACAGATTTAAGCCATCGTCTAAAATAAATGTTGAATTCAGGGCTATATGTCGGCTAAGAATCAGCGACCGAACAGTACGCAATCGACTGAAAGAAGCCAGGTTAAAAAGTCGACGACCAGTTATTGGAATCAAGATGACAGCCCAACACAAACGATTGAGGTTACAGTGGGTGCGTCAATATGGGGTACGACAACTACGTCATTGGCGTTGTACAATGTTTAGTGATGAGTCTCGCTTCAATCTTGACTATGCTGATGGAAGATTGCGTGTTTGGCG
>NC_054711.1:2975832-2997261 GCF_016097555.1 Gigantopelta aegis
TAAAAACCCTTCAGTAGGTCCAATTTGGTGATGTATTGCGCGTGTCCAACTCGGTCGATGCAATCGTCAAGGCGGGGTAGAGGGTAGGCATCTGCCTTGATGAGTTGATTCACGCGACGTAGGTCAGCGCACACCCGGAAACTGTTATCTCCCTTTTGAATCAGAATAACAGGTGATGCCCACTGACTGTTTGATGGTTCCAGAATGTCGTGTTCCAACTTGTAATCTATCTCTTTTTTTAGTGCCGCACGTTTTACAGGATTTATCCGATAAGGATGCTGTCGAATCGGTGTAGCGTTGGGTTCCAAGCGCACATCCTGGATTAAGGTATTGGTAACCGTTGGAAAGTCCTGACAAATGGAAACATTGTCTTGTATCAACGTAGTCAGCTTTGCTCGCTGGGGGCTGTCAAGGTGCTGTAGATAGGAACTCAAGTCTGCTAGAATCTGGCTGTTGGTTAATTTGATCTCCGCAGTCTTGACGTCATCACAGGAAATTGAGTGACTCTCAATTTGGACAGGCAACACTGGAACTATCGGCAGTCTGTCAAAATAACCTTTTAGCAAATTGATGTGACAATACCTACTTTTCCTAACCCTATCAGGAGTGTTTATCACATACCCTGTCTCATTAACCCGTTTGTGCACAACATAGGGACCGAAATACCGGTTCTGTAATGAACCCCGTTTAATGGGAAGGTACAGCAGCACTTTATCACCTGGTTTAAATTCCCGACTCTTAGCCTTCCTATCAAACACTGATTTTATTTTGCTCTGAGCATAGCTCAGATGCTTCCTAGCCAGTTCGGTCGCCTGCCACAACCTATCTCTAACTCTCCCTACATAAATCAGCAGGTTTTCGGCATTATCCTTGTCTAACCAACTATCTTTTACCAATTTGAGAGGGCCTCGGGCTGAATGCCCATAGACCAACTCAAATGGGGTGAATCCTAAGGATTCTTGCTTAGCATCCCGTGCTGCGAACAACACGAAAGGAATTGACTGGTCCCAGTCAGTACCATTGTCGAAACAATGGCAGCGGAGCATACTTTTCATGCTCTGGTGGAAACGTTCTATGGCGCCCTGGCTCTGAGGGTGGAATGCAGCAGAACGAATCTGTCGTATATCTAATATAGACAGTACTTGCTGGATTAACTTGTTCATAAAGTTCGTACCCCGGTCGCTTTGAATTTCACCTGGTAAACCTGTGTACGTAAAGTACTTAAGCAGCGCACTAGCTACAACCGACGCAGTAACCTTCCTTAAGGGAATCGCCTCTGGAAAACGCGTAGTTAAGCACATAATTGTTAACAAGAATTGGTTGCCTGAACGCGTTTTCGGTAATGGCCCCACGACATCTATCAACACTTTTGAAAAGGCTTCCCCAACTATGGGAACCTTCTGCAGGGGATAGGGAGGAATTAGCTGATTTGGTTTGCCCACAACCTGACACACATGACATGACATACAATGCTTACTGACATCTGCAAACATTCCCTTCCAATAAAACTCTGAGGCAAGTTTACTATGAGTTTTATTCCGCCCCAAGTGGCCAGCAAACACGTCCTCATGTGCTAACAATAACAATGACGGACGGTACTTAGAGGGCACCACAATTCTACATCTTGTCACACATTCCTCACTATCAGGCACAACCTTTTCCACACTCTTATTCATTAACACTCCCATGTCCATATAATACCCTGACATCTGATCCTTCATCTCACCCTCAGTTAACAATGTAGTGCGAGCTGCCAACAAACTTGGATCAGCCCCCTGCTCTAGAATTAACTCTTGTCTATTACAAGGTAAATCCCCTCTATCAAACACAACTGGTTCAATTCCCCTCTGCGGGAGATCAACAGGTTCCACCACATTTAATTCCTCAGTTGACTTATCTACCATATTACTGATAACCTCATCCACTCCAATTTCATGGCTCACACACGTATCAGACAAATCACAAATATCCTCTGGGTCTCGTGCTAACCTACTGGCCATAGCCCTAGTCATTACACACGCAGAATATCTAGTCTCATCAACCTCACACTCTTCTATGGGTAAAGGGCTGTCTTCAATTAACAATTGGTCACATTGCGGCTGACAACATTGACTAGTCAAATCATTACCCAACAAAACTCCTATGTTTTCAAAAGGCAAGTCCTTCACAACACCCATAATGACTGGTCCCGTCACAAACTTCGAACACAAGAAAACCTTATGTAACCTGACAACCATATTTTCTCCAGTAACCGAGGTTAAGGCCAAACTGCGTCCAGTATCTGAATTTTCAATACCAGCTAAACTCTCTTGCGTGATCAAACTGACTACACCCGGTATCTCTATAGATTGATATAGCCTTAGGACTCAATTCTTGTTTCACATCACAAACCATACCAGTGGACACATACGGGTTTACTTTCTCTGCCATGGGACTAACCATTAACTCTCTCGCTAACGGAGCTGACCTCACTAAACCGACCACTTGCGCATTATCGCGTTTCCTTTTAAAACAGTCCCCGATAAGATGGTTATCCTTTATACAGTAACTGCAATGTGGACGAAAAGTTCGTGCATTGGCTGATAATGCAGGCCTATCCTTACTTTGCCCACCAGGTGCATTCCTTGCCTGACTAGCTGACGAACTAGATGACTCTCCCCGATAGTTACTTTCCCGGGAAAAACCTGGCTGAAATTTCTTATCACCCTGTTGTAAAGAGCTACCCGGTACTGCCTGAGCTTTGTGTATTAACACGTAATCATCTGCCACTATGCCTGCCTCCTCTATCTTTTTGACATCACGATCCTCTAAATGAATACGTAACCTAACTGGTAATCCATTTTTAATGTCCTGTAAGATCAACAACTCCCGTAACTCGGTATATGACTCTACCTGATGAGAAACAACCCATTTATCAAACATCCCTGCCTTCTTAGCCACAAACTCACTATAAGACTGACCCTGCGTTTTTCTCAACTCGCTATACCGTAAACGATAATCCTCAGGACGTAATTCATACGCCCTCAACACTGCCGTCTTAACTAGGTCGTACTGACTTGCTCATCACTCATTGAATTATAAGCTATACTAGCCTTCCCCTTAAACTTAGACACGGTTAACAATGTCCACTTAGACTGCGGCCAATTTAGCAGCTTAGCGGCCCGTTCAAAAAGTTGAAAGAACATGTCTACCTCCTGATCGTCAAATACAGGCACTGATCTATAAGCCTCCGACATGTTAAACCCATTTCCGGCTTCTCGTCTGACTTCTTCTGTATTCAACTTTAACTCATGTTCCACTTTTAATTTTTCTAACTGGAATTCTCTATCCCTCTCTCTATCTTCTCTATCTCTATGTCTATCTTCTCTATCTCTCTCTTCTCTTTCTCTCTCTCTCTATCCCTATCTTCTTTTTCTCTATATCTATCTTCTCTTTCTCTCTCTCTCTCTCTATCTAATGCACGTTCTTCTCTTTCTCTCTCTTTCTCTTCTCTTTCGTACTCAAGCTTTTTAAAAGCTAATTGTTGTTCCACACTTAACTCATTTATCTCTATCTCTGGAACAAACTCACTGTCTTCCATAACAGGCCTATCACCAAAAACTTCCTGGATAATAATTGTCTTTATATCACCTAAGGTTTTAGCTGATGTTAAATCAATTTCTCGCTCACCCGCGATTTCAACTAACTCGGCCTTACGTGCTCGCTTAATCTCCACTACACTAAGCGTAGGCCTATCCAGCAAATTCTTATCCATGTTTAGATATGACGCACTTATTACTAATTAATTTTCTAGTGAACAACGTGCTACTTCTGGTAAATAGTAAAAATAATTTATAAAGCCCCCATTTACAAACAATACTTTTTTAAATATGCATGTCCCGTTTCAGATCCGGGACGAGCGCCCCAATTTTCTACTCCTGTCACGGGGATTCTATAATTCCCGTAACCGAATAAAACACGATTATCAAAATGTCTCTCCTACTTGTATATCTATTAGATCTCTCTGTAACAGGCTGTTAAACCCTAGTATGGCTCGTCTCTAGGTATGATCAGAGATACGATCTTATATAAAGTATATATTAATATAGCACGTTAGTTCTCTAGAAACACAACAAAAACACAATACACTTTGGAATCTGTATTAATCTACGCTGACAAATGTACAGCCGTAGTAGTTAATTAATAACAGCAATAATAACAACCCAGAATTGATCACTTAATTAGTTAAACTCTAGATGTCTAGTTACACAATATGCGAATCACTTCACCGTTACACCACACCCACGCGTGTGATAATTGAGAAACGCTTCCAGGAGAAGTTAATTAATAAAGGAATTACAACACCATTCCTAACTGGTTAATTTTTAATTAACCCTTACTACTCGTTCAGTAACCTGTGATAATTTAGGAACGCTTCCAGGGGAACTTAATTAATAAAGGAATTACAGCTCTATTCCTAACGGGTTAATTTTTAATTAACCCTAACTACTCATTCAGTAACCTTGTGACACAGAATTAATATTGGTACCTATCACAATAAAGACAATAACTTACAGTGTACCTAGGTCCTCTAGGATGACTGGCTAAGCTTTATATTACCAAATACTCATATACTGTTAGAACAAATAGTCTACGATTTACTTCGTCAGATGACCGAAGACACTGTCTAAAGAATATTGGTATAATACAGTATTAAAATATTTAAAGTCACATCAATCACATCAAGGTTATACACAGAGCAGAAATGATATTTACCAAAGTCCAAACGGACTAACGTTCCCAGGAAGCTTCCTTTTCCGTTTCACCTCGATATCTCTAAAACACTAGCTATTTATTATAAATCAGGATTTTGCCTGGGGGTACAAGGTGGTACCTCACGTATCATCTCATATTCTACATCTACTAGAGCCGGTATATTTATCTCTGATCGTCAGTCTGGCTGTCGCCAACCGCGAGCAATCTCCTGGCCATAAACAGCACTACCGGAGATATTACGTAACTACTAGCCACATGGCCTCCGCACCTGGCTGGGTGTGTATTAGGCGTACCGATCGAGGACCGTCGCGCAGAAGTATTACGTAACAAGTTGCCCATCTGGGCTTAAGTGCAATGAAACTGCACACGGCCCTCTAACACAATTAAAATCGCCACAGGCGAAACAAATTTAAGAGCATGTACCGTCACACTTGGATTAAGAATTGTTTTTCTGAAAATGCATTAACTTTTAGTTTCGGGACATATCATTCTTATCAGTTCACATAAGATCATCAAACCTTGCATGCAAGTAAATTCCCCCCCCCCCCCCCCCCGACACAAACACACACACACACACACACACACACACGGTAGGAGCGTCTAAAGCAATTAAACGTTGGTACGGCCATGAAAGCAATGTATATGATGAGATCTATACTATGCGAGCGCCGTAGGAAGAGAGAAAAAACGTTCCTGTCACAAAAAGTGGTACGCTTCCGACGCCCCTGCCTAGTGCTGGAGCAAAACCTAAAATTTGGGCAAATATTATACAGATATTCGGGCAAATTGTGCTAACCTGATACCTTTTTACAATGTATTTCTATCATTGTACCCTCAGAATTAGTTGTAATCCTTGTTTGTTTTTGTTTTTTTTCTCTTTCACAATTTAGACCAATAGTCCAGTCTGTAAGATAAAATGAGCTGTTTTTTCCAGTTCGCCTCTCTTTCCATAGAGTTTGGTGTGTATGGCAGTTTCGATTGGCCACTCAGCTTGTCTCAGGTCTTGATGAATTGGACACGCCTGTAAGATGTGTTCTGCTGTTTGGTCTTCCAGGCCACAACTGCAGGTTGGTGTTGCTGCAAGTTTAAACTTTCTGAACATGTGAGCATTCAGTCGGTTGTGGCCTGTCCGGAGTCTCAACAGAGTTACTTGTTCCAAGCAACTGAGAAGGTGGTAATCATCTTGTTCTGTCCTGGGTCTGTTGGCTGCCTTTATCAAGGTTTTCTTCTCTGAGAAGCTAATGTTGTTGCTGGGCTGTACATGATTAGCTCCTAGCTTGGCTAGCCTGTCTGCTTCCTCATTTCCTGGAATCCCACAATGTGCTGGGATCCACTGTAGAGCTACTCGTCTTTCCTTTGCTACCTCTTGCATGGCTTCATTCAGGTGAGGAAGTTTTTCCCCTTGCAAGGCTTGTAGGACTGAGAGAGCATCTGTGAGGAAGACAACTTGTTGACAGTCTTCTTTTGCATCCTTGATCATTGTAGCAGCCTGAATAAG
The DNA here is from genome assembly GCF_016097555.1 of Gigantopelta aegis. Lineage (NCBI taxonomy): Eukaryota > Metazoa > Mollusca > Gastropoda > Neomphalida > Peltospiridae > Gigantopelta > Gigantopelta aegis. The sequence goes on from NC_054711.1 coordinate 2,982,086, forward strand.
TGCATGGGTTTCTGCATTGTAGTTGGAACTGTGGGTGCCGGTTGGTACTTTTGCAGTTAGGGTATTTCTTGAAGGGAGCTTGATAAATATGCCTGCCCGTTATGATTCGCAGAGCTTGGTTTTGAACCTTGTCTAAAGCTTGCTGGTTGGTCTTTGCAGTGGTTGACCAGGCTGATGAGCCGTATTCAAGATGCGGCCGTACAGTTCCTTGATATACTCTCTTGAGGATTGTCTCATTTGCTCCCCAGCTAGTTCCTGCTAGTTTCCGCATGATGGCTAATTTGCACCTGGCTTTTGTCTCTGCCTTTTGAATATGTGGTTTCCAAGTTTGTTTCTTGTCGAAGGTGACCCCAAGGTATGTTACTTCATCTGCATGTTTCAGTGGAGTGTTCCTAATTTTGATTGTTCCTGCTTTTTTCTTTGGTGATAGAGTGAAGAGTGTGGTAGAAGACTTGTCTTTATTGATAGCCACACACCATTTTTCTGACCAGGCTGTCAGGTTGTCTGCTGCTATCCGCATTCTGTAGGTGGCAGTAGTGGCATGCTCTTCCTTGCACCACATCACCAAATCATCGGCATAAAGGGCAGCTTGTATTCCATTGGGAAGTTCCTGCACAAGGTCATTGATGAAGATTAAGAAAAGTGTAGGTGATAGGACTCCTCCCTGTGGGACCCCATGTCGCAAAAGTATTTTCTTGCTTTCTTTTCTGTCAACTGTGACCCTTGCTCTACGGTTGTGAAGATATGATCGGATCCACGCAAGCATGTTTCCAGATATGCCGCTTCTCTGTAGCTTGACGATGAGGCCATCCGTCCATACTTTGTCAAATGCCTTTTGCAGATTTATCCAGGTGGCTAACACATGTTTTTTTTCTTGGAATGCATCTTCAACTTCTTGAGCAAGATATGCTGTTTGGTCTTCAGTGCTGTGAAACTGTCTGAAGCCTGACTGTTCAGGGGACAGGATGTTCTCAGTTTCCAGATACCATTGTAGGCGTTGGTTGATTATCCTCTCCACTGTCTTAACAACACAACTGGTTAGGCTGATTGGACGGTAGCTTTCAGCTTTTTTTCGGTCTTTTCCTTTCTTGTAAATAGGGATCATAGTAGCCTCTCTCCAAATTTGTGGAAGGACCCCATTTTCCCAACTGTGATTGAAGATCTCCAGTAGTTTGTTGACTGCTGCACTGCCAATGTGAGTTAGCATCTCATTGGTGATCAAGTCTGGGCCTGGTGATTTCCTATTCTTCAATTTCTTTAGAGCTACATGTAACTCATGCAGTGTGATAGGTTGTTGCATGGGTCCTGTTGGAGTGGCGTTTATTGATCTCTCCCTTTGTTCTTTTCTTGCTTCTCTTTGCTGTTCGACAGTTATGTGTATGCTGCTCTGTTCTTCATAATTGTCAGCTAAGCGATTTGCTGCTTGTTTGCCTATAATCATTTCTCCATTATCTTCCAGTGTTATCCTCTGTCCTCTGTTGTCCTCATCATTAAGTTGTCTTGTGAGTCTCCATAGTTTGCTTCCATCTCTCTCCATATTTAGAGCTGCTGTCTTTTCTCTCCAACTTTTTCTTCTTGCCTGTATTTTTGCTTTGAGATATTTTGCTTTCGCCTGCTGAAGCTTCAGGTTGTTGTCATGTGAGGGTTGTTCTTCAGCCTTTTTCCTAGATTCAGACATGTCATCCTGTAGTTTTTGAAGGTGGTTAGTCCAGTAGGGTTTGTAGTCTTTTCTAGCACCTCTTGGGATTGTCTCATGGGCTGCCTGAAGGATACATGCATTAAATTCCTTGACAACATGGTTGATATCCCTTCCTTTCACTTGCAAATTCTTTATCAGAGTGCTTGTTTCGATGTCTGTAGATACCCCATTTTGCCTTCTTATAGTTCCAGCGTGGAAGTGGAGACTGAATGCTGATTTTTCTGTTGACAGTGAGGATTATTGGTCTGTGGTCACTGCCTCCTAACTGCTCTCCAACTTCTCTTTTCATATCTCTCTGGATGTCTTCGGTGCAGAAAGCAAGATCTGGAGTGGAGGTGGTGTGCCAACATCTGGAGTAAAACGTTGGAGTGTCATTTGGGTTGTTGGACTAGAATCAGTTGATTTTCATCTTGCCAAGTTTCCACTTCTTCTCCACGTCGATCTATGTGGTTGTATCCCCAGCTCTGTGAATGGCTGTTGAAGTCACCAACTGCTATGAAGTTTGCTTGAGATACCTCTATGGTGTCTAAGGTCAGTGGTCGATCATTTGGGACAGTAAAAATTTAGGATTTGTAATTCTTCTGCATGGGTTTGTTTTGACCTTGATCATTTGATATTCAGAATCCTGCATGTGCACTGATGTCTCATAAGCATGGATGTTGTTCCTGATGAGTGTCAGAATTCCTCCTTTATGGCGGTTTGTTCTGTCAGATCTGAAACATTGGTAGCCTCTGATTTTGAAAGCTTTGCTGTTTTGTAGATGAGTTTCTTGTACACAGCAAATGTTGATGGCTTTCTCATGTAGGAACTGTTCTAGTTCTGTCTTTTTGTTGAAAATTCCCTCAGCATTCCAGTGCATTACCTTGAGGGGTTGTTGTTTCTTTGCTGTTGTTGTTCGGCCAGTAACTTTCCTCCCTCGCCCCCTGGCACGGAAAAGCGAATGGGAAGGACCTCCAGTAGCATGGGGTGGACTCCATCGAGGCACGGAGCCCGACACTGCCTCATCCTGGGGGGACTTCAATGGGCAAGCATCATTTCTATTACATCTGTCTATTGGTATATTCATTTTGTGATTTTTGCGTGGTACTGTGGTTTTTTGAAGAGCGCCAGTGGCCCAATACCTCCGTCTTCAGCTCTTTAGGTTTTCTGTCTGGGTTACCTCAACCTTGTAAAATGCGTAGTGATTCGTTTGCAACCCTGTATAGCTGTTTGGTAGTGATGCTAATATGAATAAATGTTGTTATCCAGATTCGGGCATTTTCGTTTAATTCGGGCAAAAGCCAGCCTGAACCCCAACGAAAATGGGAGCCCATACGCCTATGCAACTTGGGATAGTGGTGTGTCACGTACCATAACTAGTTCACCACGACCTACTTTACACACATCACTGCTCATTAAAGAAAGTCCATGTCCAGGCCGTATGTCCCTTATCAGCTGATATAGGATCATCAAACCTTGCATGAAAATACAACTTGGGATGGTGGTGTGTCGCATACCATAACTAGGTCACCATGACCTACTTTTCATGAAACCTACCATAATTGTGATGTACCTCACCAGTAGTGCCGGATTTATAAGGGACCAAAGGGGGCAGTTGCCCCGAGTCCCCCTGCCAGAGGGGGCCCCCAGACTAAGGACCTCCTTTATAAAAAAAAATGTAATAATTATAAAATTAGTTCATTTTTTTTATTTGTCAAGTAATTTAATTTCTATGTTGAGGGGTCCCCGAATTTGAATGGATTATTTAACAGTTATATTACACTCTTAGAGGGGGAAGGAGGTGTCATGGGACGTGGGGTTGGGAGCAGAATATTTGTCAGGGGTTATGTAATGTTTTCAAAACAATTTCTCATTTCTATTAATAAAGTAAAATGCAAGGTTCCAATCATTGATATTTTGTGCTTGTAGTTATATACTTGTAGTACTAAATGGAATATCGATGTAAATATAGAAAAACAAATTGTTGTATTCAGAAACGGGGAAAATTAATACTTGATACTAGATGGACTTGCAATGACAAAATAATCCAAGTGGTTGATAGTTTTAATTATCTTGGATTAACGATAAATTACAATGGTAAATTCACAAAACCTAAAACATTAACTGCTTTACAAGGCAGAAAAATCATGGGTTATATCCTCAGACTATGTAATAATCTATCACTTAATAAGGATACACAGTTACATGTGTTTGATACTTGTATATCTTGTGTGTTCAATTAGTGTTGTGAAGCATGACCCAGCTCGTGATATAGAAAAGGTTTGTATGGATTTTTGTAAAATAATATTGAATGTGAAAAAAACGTACAATGAATGCAGCTGTGTTAACAGAATTAGGAAGATTGCCTCTACATGTAGTACGTAAAGTAAGAATTATTGTTAAATATTGGTTGAAGCTTTTAGAAACGAATAATTTGAAATCACTATATGATGATATGTTAGCAAGTCAGGAATCTTTTAACTGGCTACTCCATGTAAAACATTTATTATTTTCTTTAGGATTTGGAGATGTATGGTTTAATCAGCAAGTTGATAATAATGTAATATTTATAATAAGAGTTAACATGCGCCTGTCCGATTACTGTATTCAAGAAATAGACAAATTGTTGAACAATTCACCAAAATTTAATATTTTAAGGCATTTAACAGATACGTTTTGTTTACAATATTATCTGAGGATATCATTACCTATTTGATATTCATCTCTTATCACAAACTTTCGTGTTTCATCGCACCAATTACTCATTGAACAAGGAAGGTATTGTGGAACTGAACGATCACAGAGAAAATGTCATAAGTGTAATCGGGATAACATTGAAGATAAATTTCATTTTATTTTAATATGTCCATTGTATTTGCACATTCGCATATTGTATGTAAAAAAATACTACTGGTTAAGACCGTCCATTTTGAAAAAAATAAGATTTAAATTTAAAGATGTGTGGTGAAGAGTAACATACTGCTTAAAATTAAATTAACTTGCTTTAAAAGACATTTTAACAAACCAACTATTCAGTAAGACAATTAAAGTTTGTTTTGTTTACTAGAACACCTTTATTTAGTAATCATCGGCTATTGGATGTCATACATTTGGTAATTTTAACATATAATCTTAAAGAGGAAACCCGCTTTAGTTTTGTATTAGTTGCAAGGGATATTTTATATGCACTACCTCACAGACAGGATAGCACATACCACGGCCTTTGATATACCAGTTGTGGTGCACTGGGCTAGAACGAGAAATAACCCAATGGGCTCACCGACGGGGGTCGATCCGAGAACGATCGCGCATCAGGCGGACGCATTATCACTGAGCTACGTCTAGCCCCAATGAACAAGTGCTTGTATAAAAAGACCCCCTTGTTGCCATTAGTCATTTCTATAGTATATGTTAAATAGTACATGAAAATAGTATACAATAGAAATATCAAGTTTACGTTGACACAACCAGTTGATAAGGACAGGAAGAGAGATTAAATATCAATATAGTGTTTCCCATGTTGCGATTATCTGTCCTAGTTATTGAGAATTTTTGCATTTCTTGGAAGGACGCAAATATGTCCCTGCAAACTGTATGGCTGTTAGTGTTCACAAGTCTTATTTTCTACACTCCGAAAGTTCTCTGTTTTATAATAACTGACCAGAACACTGATATTACTTTCCAACAGTTTGCGAAGGAAGTAACCACGAAATTAATTCAGCTTCAAACAGAGGTTGATTCCCTGAAAGCAAAAGGTAATTTCTTTTCTTAGTTTTACAATTTATATTTATCTATTTATTTTACACCTTCGTTGGAGAGAACACCGTGAAATGTTTTGTAAGCGACAATAATATCAAACATGTAGGAGATCGACTTAAAGGCATCTGATTGGCTAATCCCCATGGGTCAGATGTCAACATATGTATGAATACCAAAGCCACCCTGTCTAGAACATAAATGAACTCTGTGGCGAAATTATGTCTTGAACACTTCTTTGATAGAAGCATGCCAAAAATGACCTACGTGCCCACATGCCGACTAATGAAATGAACTCTACTAAAACGAGTGTGAGTTGAGTGAAGAGTTTACTAACAAATACTATTCATACAAGATACTCATTGTTGTTTTTTTCTCACATTCTTTCTTTCTCTTCTCTGTGCCTTCATAATATCACGTCCCTATAAACATACACACACACACACAGAGAGAGAGAGAGAGAGAGAGAGAGAGAGAGAGAGAGAGAGAGAGAGAGAGAGAGAGAGAGAGAGAGAGAGAGAGAGCGAGAGAGAGAGACGGAGACACACGCAAAGAGAGAGAGAGAGAGACAGAGACAGAGAGACAGACAGATAGACAGAGGGAAGTGGAGGCGGCGAAAGGGAGAAACATATCTAGATAAAAAATAGTCATAGAAACTGACAGACTAATAGTTTATTTTCTATTTATTCAGCTGCAAAGGATGTCGTCGTGGCTTTCCACGCTGAAATTAGTGTCGGGTTGACGGATATGCTCACTCACAGCGTCATCCGGTTTAACAAAGTCGACGTCAACATTGGCAACGGCTACAACAGCGGATCTGGCATGTTTCGAGCCCCGGTCAGCGGGGTATATCTGATTTTTCTCCAGGTTTACTCAGTACCAGGTCACTTTGTTGCCATTAGTCTGTTTAAAAAAGGCATGGAAGTTAACGAAGCGGTGGCTGGCTCAGGTGGCTATCATACCAGTACCGTGGCACAGATGATGCATCTAAACAAGGGAGAAGATGTTTGGGAACAACATCTTGTCGGAGATACAAGTCTTAACAAATATCATCGAGTACACTTTTCAGGATTTCTGCTAAAGGCCGATTAAACTGGTGTGTACATGCTGTTGTACGCTGTTTTACAACATTAGCATGATGTTTGTTCATCAATTAATCACAATCTAATTAAAATTAGCTCCACTATTATATGTGGATCTGACAGCAGTCTGTTGCAGCTCAAAACCTTACTTGCAAAATCATGCCAGTGATTTGAAAAGAATTTGAAAACATTCGGGATTATGCCGAGGGTATACGAAATGATTCTAGTATACAATCCAGAATTTATTACTGCACTTTCCCACTCTTTTTTCAGTGTTGAAATAGACCAACAACTTCCCTATTGCATAAATAGTCTCGCCCGATATTTTTAGAATTTGTATGTTCCCGAATAACGCTATAAAAGGCGAAGTGTAATTGGCCGATATTTAAATTGTTATTTATAGATGAAATGTCACCTGAACATGGGAGTCCACGCAATGCTGTTAGATCTACTGGTAGACCCAGTAGAGCTAATTTTAATCAGATTGAATTAATCATAGACATCGAAAGATGACAGAAACTGGGAAGGGGGGGGGCTGAGTATTAAGTTGAATTTCAAGTTAAGGATGTATTATCTTCAGAGTTGGAGCAGAGCGGCTAAGTTTTAACGTGCGTATGTGCCACTAGAGCTTCACGCACGCCTGTCACGGGCTTAATCTCTGACTTTCGCCAGTGACTAAGTCCGGGCCGGGGGGGGGGGGGGGGGGTAAGTTTGAGGTGGGCAGAATTTGCAATAAAATTTTAGAAGTAGGTACTGAGACCTAAGCCAAAAAAGCTGACATAACCTGACATGTTTGGACACAAAGGTTTAAATTCGATTATTTGAGCAATTTTGACGGGCAATCAAATTAAAGTGTGTTGGACTGTTTAGAAAAAAATAAACATAAACTTTTGAATGACGGTCCCAAAAATATTAAAGTCCAACCAGCCAAAAAAAGGAGGTACCTATCCTAGTAGAGGTTGACGGTGGAACTCATGGCAAACTGAGGGGTGTATCCAGCCGGAGTCTTGGAAAATCCTTCGTCAGGTCGAAGTAAGACACCCGGAGGATTGCTGGGTAGTCGTCTGGTAGGATCATCTTCACGATATTATGGGTGGTGTTGTTGTCCATGTCGCGCCTCAGCAATCCTTGCCGGTACACCCCGTTCCGGTCCGATGTGACGTAGTACGTCTCACTCGGTGTATGAAACTGCACTTGGTACCGCTGCCCCATACCTGATGGTGCCGGTCGTCAGCTGTTGACCTTGTAGGGGCCTAGCTGTGAGAGGTAGGTAAACTCCCCTCACACAACTCCGCGGAACTTGTGTAGCAGTTTAGTCGAAGCGATCCTCCAAGTTTCGGGTTGGGTCGGCGAGTCCTTTTCCGATACTTTCCTCTTCTTGGATTCACGCTCCGGGTCCGCCGCAACAGCAACCTTGGGAGAAGCCGGCGGGCTGGATGGTGGTGACGAGACCACCACGTGTTCCGTTTCCATCGGCGCTGGTGCAGGTGGAGGAGGGGTCGCCACTATCAGTTTAGCTGACAGCTTTGACCCCCCCCTTTGCCGCTCCTGACGTAGGCTTCAACACAGAGGTGGGGGCGCCGAAGCAGAAGGGGCCTCCCCCGGCGGTTTAGCCGCCGGCTTTGCCCCCCCCCCCGAGTCGCCCTTGCCCACTTGGTCTTCTTCTGTGAAGCAGGAGGGACCGCCCCTGGCAGTTGAGCAGCCCGGTTTTGGCCCCCCCCCCCCCCCCCCCCGAGATGCCCTGGTACGTCGTCTCCTCCTACTGGATGACCGCCGCTGTCCCCTGTCTCCGTAGTAGAGTGTCACAATGGCCGCGTTTCCTTCGTGTTGAACTTTGTACTTTACCAAACGGCTAAGTACATTGATCAACGCCCCTAGGGTAGGGTGGGGAAGCTGCACAGATGAATTCGTCACGTTAAGAAGAGGATTTTCTTTAAGTTTCTATTATTTTTACCCGTTGTTTTTTTTCGGGTTTTTTTTTGGGGGGGAGAGGGGCAGTTGTTCCCCTTGCCCCCACCCCATCCTCCGCTAGCTACGGCCCTGTGTTTGTTGTAAAATCTGATTAACAAAAATAATAAGATGGACGTGGGAATGGGTATAGAGTGGGTTGAAGCGTAACAAGGCACCATCTTGTCGAATGTTCATAATACTCAAAATTAATTTAAATTAATTTGTCATTTTGCATTAACAGACATTTCACCAAACCAATTAGTCAGTGAGAAAGTTCATGTATAAATAAAATGAATGAATGAATGAATGTTTAACGACACCCTAGCACAAAAATACATATCGGCTATTGGGTGTCACAAATGGTAAGTATATGAAAATATTAATGTATAAATAGACGCCCTTGTTGCCATGGTAATTTCTATCGTAGATGTTAGGCCTATATTGAATACAAAATAATATACAATAGAAATATTAGGTTTACCTCGACATGACCAGTTGATAAAGAGAGGCAGAGAGATAGAAAAAAAACACACACACACACACACACACACTTCAATATGGTGTTTCCCATGTTACGTCTGTCTTCATATTGAGAAGTTTGGGCTTTCAAGGAAGAACGTTAATATGTCCCGGCAACAAGTATGGTTATTGATGTTCATAAGTCTTATTTTCTACACTCCGAAAGTTCTCTGTTTTATAATGACTGATCAGAACACTGAGATTACATTTGAACAGTTTGCGAAGTTAGTGACCACGGAATTAACGACCCTCAAAGCAGAAAACCACCAGCTTCGAACAGAGGTAGATGCTTTGAAAGCAAAAGGTAATTTCTTTTCTTTGTTTTATAAATTATATTCAACTATTTATTTTACACACACGTTGGAGAAAACACTGTGAGATTTTTGGTATCAGACAACAATATCACACGTATAGGAGATCGATTTAAACTTAAAGGCATTCTACTGGCTGCTCCACAGTGATGACTGACCAAGACACCAAAGCCACCGTGTCTTGGACAGAACACCCGGCGACGTAAAATATTGTGTCCACGCCATGCGTGCATGGACACTTACTCTGTGCATTATTTATTTTATGTTTATGTTTGCATAATGCTGATAAGTTGTAAAAACTTAAAGTAATAAAAGAATTTGAATTTTGTGTAAGCATGCCAAAAACCAAATCGAGCTATAACTGGCCAATGAAATAATCACTCCCAAAACTGAGCTTGAATTTCCTTGTTATCTGTTTAATTACTAGCTAATATAAAAAGTTGAACACTCGTTTGTCTCTCTCTCTCTCTCTCTCCTCTCTCTCTCTCTCTCTCTCTCTCTCTCTCTCTCTCTCTCTCTCTCTCTCGGAAAATTTCAGAGCCGGTTTAAGCATCCGCGGGGCCTGTAGCATAAATAACAGTGGGACCCCTCCCCAGGATATATATTTTTTGCAACCCCCTCGGAGGAAAGGGGAAAAATGACCTGTGGAAAATAAATGTACACATCACCGCCCCCCCCCCCCCCCCCCCCCCCCCCCCCCCCCGAAGCGCGGGACCGTAGCACGTGCTACATGTGCTACTAGGATAAACCGGCTCTGTCGGGAATATATATTAAAAGGACAGTCCTGAGTTTGCTGCAATTTTTAAGATGTTATCAACTAACAGAGACTTTTTAACGACTGTTATTACATATCAAATATATTTTTATGCATAAAATATTAGTGGCTGTATATTAAATGTGTTTCTGATCGTTCTAGTATTTGTACTAGGTTAAATTTCATTTTATTTCCCCAATTTTGTTTTCGTACGTATTTATTTGAAGACAAAATCCAGTTTTGCCTTCGTACAAATATTAAGACGATCAGAAACACATTGAATATACAGACACTGATATTCTAAACAAGAAAATATATTTAATACGTAATTTTAGACGTTAAAAGATTTTATTAGTCAGAAACATATTACAATGCAGGAAACTCAGGACAGTCCCTTTAAGTTCCCTTAGATAAACACACGCACAGAGAGAGAGAGAGAGAGAGAGAGAGAGAGAGAGAGAGAGAGAGAGAGAGTATGAGAGAGAGAGAGAGGAATAGAAAAAAATTACTGAGAAGGGAGACCTATATATATATAAACACACACACACACACACACACACAGACTGTCATAGAAACTGACAAGACTAATAGTTTATTTTCTATTTATACAGCTGCGAAGGATGTCGTCGTGGCTTTCCACGCTGAGATTAGCGGGGTGACCAATATCCCCACTCACAGCACCGTCCGGTTTAACAAAGTCGACGTCAACATTGGTAACGGCTACAACAGTGGATCTGGCATGTTTCGAGCCCCGGTCGGCGGGGTATACCTGTTCTTTCTTCAAGTGTACTCGAAACCAGGGCAGATCGTCTCTCTTTATCTGATGAAACAAGGCACGACCGTCAACGAAGCCGTTGCAGGAATGGATGGCTATCAGTCCAATACTGTGGCAGAGATGATTCATTTAAACAAGGGAGAACAAATCTGGGCACAACATTTTGTCGGAGATACAAGTCTTGAAGGACATTATCATGTACACCTTTCAGGATTTCTGCTAAAGGCCGATAAAACTGGTGTGTACATGCTGTTGTACGCTGTTTACAACATTAACACGATATTTGTTCTACGTTTAATCATAGGTATCAGAAGATAACAGAAACTGGGGGGGGGGGGGGGGGCAGATATGTTGGCCTATTAAGTTGATTTTCAAGAGTTGGGGATGCATTATCTTCAGAGTTGGAGGCAATGAAGATAACTCGGACTCCATCCCAGCTTTCGACATCTATAATAGAACTTACCTTGGATTAAGAAGAAGAAAAATCCCGAAAATCCATTAACTTTTCGTTTCGGGACATATCATTCTTATTAGTTCACATAGGATCATCAAACCTTGTATGCAAGTACCATTTGCCCTCCCCCGACACACACAGACATACACAGAAGTGGGGTCTGAAGCAATTAAAAGTTGGTACGACCATGAAAGCAATGTATATGATGACATCTATACTATGCGAGCGCCATAGCAAGAGAAAAAAACGTTCCTGGCCCAAAAAGTGGCAGGCCTACGCTGCCTAGTGCTGGAGCAAAACCTAAAATTTGGTAAAATAATATATAGATATTCGGGCAAATTGAAAATTAGTTGTAATCCACGTAAAAATGCGTAGTGACTCGTTTGCAACCCTATATATCTGTTTGGTAGTGATGCCAATATGCATAAATGTTGTTATACATATTCGGGCATTTTTGTTGCCTGAACCCCTACAAAAATGGGAGATCGTACGCCTATGCAACTTGGGACGGTGGTGTGTCACGTACCATAACTAGTTCACCACGACCTACTTTACACACATTACTGCTCATTAAAGAAAGTCCATGTCCAGGTCATATGTCCCTTATCAATTCATAAAGGATCATCAAACCTTGCATGAAAGTACAACTTGGGATGATGGCTTGTCGCATACCATAACTAGTTCACCACGACCTACTTTACACACATTACTGCTCATTAAAGAAAGTCCATGTCCAGGCCGTATGTCCCTTATCAGTTCATAAAGGATCATCAAACCTTGCATGAAAGTACAACTTGGGATGATGGCTTGTTGCATACCATAACTAGGTCACCATGACCTACTTTTCACGAAACCTACCATAATTGTGATGTACCTCACCAGCAGTGCCGGATTTATAAGGGAGCAAAGGGGGCAACTGCCCCGGGTCCCCCTGTCAGAGTAATTTACTTTCTATGTTGAGGGGTCCCAGAATCTGAAGTGCCCTGGGCCCCCCAAGGTCTAAATCCGGACCTGCTCACCAGTACTCTTTGTTCATATTTCTGTTGCAGAGTTGTGTATCCAGGATAGCATGCCTGAACCTTAAGGGATTATTTAACAGTTATATTACACTCTTAGAGGGGGAAGGAGGTGTCATGGGATGTGGGGTTGAGCAGAATATTTGTCAGGGGTTCTGTAATGTTTTCAAACAATTTCTCATTTCTATTAATAAAGTAAAATGCAAGGTTCCAATCATTGATATTTTGTGCTTGTAGTTATATACTTGTAGTACTAAATGGAATATCGATGTAAATATAGAAAAACAAATTGTTGTATTCAGAAACGGGGAAAATTAATACTTGATACTAGATGGACTTGCAATGACAAAATAATCCAAGTGGTTGATAGTTTTAATTATCTTGGATTAACGATAAATTACAATGGTAAATTCACAAAACCTAAAACATTAACTGCTTTACAAGGCAGAAAAATCATGGGTCATATTCTCAGACTATGTAATAATCTATCACTTAATAAGGAAACACAGTTACATGTGTTTGATACTTATATATCTAGTGTGTTCAATTATGGTTGTGAAGCATGACCCAGCTCGTGATATAGAAAAGGTTTGTATGGATTTTTGTAAAATAATATTGAATGTGAAAAAAACGTACAATGAATGCAGCTGTGTTAACAGAATTAGGAAGATTGCCTCTACATGTAGTACGTAAAGTAAGAATTATTGTTAAATATTGGTTGAAGCTTTTAGAAACGAATAATTTGAAATCAATATACGATGATATGTTAGACAGTCAGGAATCTTTTAACTGGCTACACCATGTAAAACATTTATTATTTTCTTTAGGATTTGGAGATGTATGGTTTAATCAGGAAGTTGATAATAATGTAATATTTATAATAAGAGTTAAACTGTATTCAAGAAATAGACAAATTGTTGAACAATTCACCAAAATTTAATATTTTAAGGCATTTAACAGATACTTTTTGTTTACAATATTATCTTGGGATATCATTACCTATTTGATATTCATCTCTTATCACAAAATTTTGTGTTTCATCGCACCTATCACTCAATGAACAAGGAAGGTATTGTGGAACTGAACGATCACAGAGAAAATGTCTAATCGGGATAACATTGAAGATGAATTTCATTTCATTGTAATATGTCCATTGTATTTGCACATTCGCATATTGTATGTAAAAAACATACTACTTATTAAGACCGTCTGTTTTTAAAAAAAAAAAGATTTAGGTGGGAAATTTAAAGACGTGTGGTGAAGAGTAGCATACTGCTTAAAATTAAATTTACTTGCTTTAAAAGACATTTTAACAAACCAACTATTCAGTAAGACAATTAAAGTTTGTTTTGTTTACTAGCACACCTTTATTAAGTAATCATCGGCTATTGGATGTCATACATTTGGTAATTTTAACATATAATGTTAAAGAGGAAACCCGCTTTAGTTTTGTATTAGTTGCAAGGGATATTTTATATGCACCACCTCACATACAGGATAGCACATACCACGGCCTTTGATATACCAGTTGTGGTGAGTAGTACCCAGGCCTGCCGGGCGCCATGACCTACTTTCCGTGACCTTGACCTTGATGACGTCACGACCGTGACCTCGTCCTACTGGCCCTGACCTACTTAGACTGGCCTTGACCTTGATGACGTCACGGACTACTGTGCCGTGTGCAACGTCCTACTGGCCCTGACCTACTTACACCGGCCCCTGACCTACTTAGAGTGGCACGAAAGAGTATAAAAAGGCTAGATACGGTTTCATTGTCATTCGCTCGCCGAAAACGACCAGATATACGTTCGTTTTACTAGAGAACAGACGTGTTTTATGATTCTGACATTATTGTGTCTTGTTGCACTCTATCTGGAATGAAGAAGATGGCATCGGGATATTCGAGCAGTGTTAGTAGCAGCAGCAGCAGTAGCGACGAGGACGACGTCTTGGTCTGCAAATGTTCAGAAAGACATACGATCAAAAGAGTGGCTACCAAACAAGAAGAACATTTCATGGATCAAACGGATGCTACACGTGACATTGGGGTTGGAACTGAAGATGGCGAACTCGTGGATGAACCCACAGATCAGACGGATGCTGCCTGTGAAACAGATGCTGTCTGGGATGAGGAAGATTGCTATTCGAGACGTTACGTGTTCTGTCATCGTCCCGAAATGAGACATTTCTATGCCCGGATGCTGACGTATGCTCGGTGGCCCATACAATTACGTCAAAAACCAAAAGAACTCGCCAAGGCCGGTTTCTTCTACACGGGAGATCACGATGCCGTCGTCTGTTACTGTTGCGGACTACGTGCCTACCGATGGCAGAGAATGGACGACCCAGTGATGGAACATTACAGACTGTCCCCGAGATGCCCCCATGTGAACAATGTGTTCAGGACATTATCAGTTTTAAACACGCGTGAGACCAAATGTTTTGTCACTATGTTTGTCATATATTTTATGTACTACATTTTTGTTGTTTAGTAATAAAATTTGTGGTGTTGTATCCTTTGTGTTTTATAAAATAGCAATGACTTTGTGGGCACGTATGTTAGTGAGAACCATGTCTCGGTGGGAAAGGTACCTAGAGTCTAATTTACTACGATGCAAAGCACCCTGGGAGTTATGCAGGTCCTAGTAAACTGTATCAAGCTGCTTTAAAGCAGAGGGTAAATTTTAACATTCCTCTGACACGTATTAAATCATGGTTTGAAGGTCAAGAGACCTATACCATGACACATCAAGTGAGGCGAAAGTTTCCACATAATACCTCTGGTTTTGTGGAAGGGTTTAGGGACAATCACTGGCAATCCCGATCTATGATATGGTCAGTTTGGCTAAATACAATGAAGGGGTGAGATACCTCATGGGAT
>NC_054711.1:2997461-3042461 GCF_016097555.1 Gigantopelta aegis
TGTGGTGCACTGGGCTAGAACGAGAAATAACCCAATGGGCTCACCGACGGGGTTCGATCCGAGAACGATCGCGCATCAGGCGGACGCATTATCACTGAGCTACGTCCAGCCCCAATGAGAAAGTGCTTGTATAAAAAGACCCCCTTGTTGCCATTAGTCATTTCTATAGTATATGTTAAATAGTACATGAAAATAGTATACAATAGAAATATCAAGTTTACGTTGACACAACCAGTTGATAAGGACAG
This sequence comes from Gigantopelta aegis, assembly GCF_016097555.1. NCBI lineage: Eukaryota > Metazoa > Mollusca > Gastropoda > Neomphalida > Peltospiridae > Gigantopelta > Gigantopelta aegis. The sequence continues at coordinate 2,997,710 of NC_054711.1, forward strand.
GAAGAGAGATTAAATATCAATATAGTGTTTCCCATGTTGCGATTATCTGTCCTAGTTATTGAGAATTTTTGGTTTTCTTGGAAGGACGCAAATATGTCCCTGCAAACTGTATGGCTGTTCATGTTCACAAGTCTTATTTTCTACACCTCCGAAAGTTCTCTGTTTTATAATAACTGACCAGAACACTGATATTACTTTTCAACAGTTTGCGAAGGAAGTAACCACGAAATTAATTCAGCTTCAAACAGAGGTTGATTCCCTGAAAGCAAAAGGTAATTTCTTTTCTTTGTTTTATAAATTATATTCAACTATTTATTTTACACACACGATGGAGAAAACACTGTGATATTTTTGGTATCAGACAACAATATCACACGTATAGGAGATCGATTTAAACTTAAAGGCATTCTGTTGGATGCTCCACGGTGATGACTGACCAAGACACCAAAGAACTCCGGCGAAGTATAAAAAAAAATGTGTCCACGTTATGCGTGCTTGAACGCTTACTCGATGCCAAAAAGTAGGCCTACTAGAGCTATACACTGGCCAATGAAATAATCACTCCCGAAATTGAGAGTGATAGCTGTTTGTTTACTAGCTAATATAACCACTTGAACACTCATTTTCCTTTTTCATTCTTTCTATTTCTCCGTCTCTCGGGGATATATATTTAACTTCCCTTAGATAAACACACACACACACACACAGAGACAGAGAGAGAGAGAGAGAGAGAGAGAGAGAGAGAGAGAGAGAGAGAGAGAGAGAGAGAGAGAGAGAGAGAGAGAGAGAGAGAGAGAATAGTCATAGAAACTGACAGACTAATAAGTTATTTTCTATTTATATAGCTGCGAAGGATGTCGTCGTGGTTTTTCACGCTGAAATCAGCGGGGCGACCACTATCCCCACTCACAGCAACGTCCGGTTTAACAAAGTCGACGTCAACATTGGCAGCGGTTACAACAGCGGATCTGGCATGTTTCGAGCCCCGGTCAGCGGGGTATATCTGTTCTTTCTCCAGGTGTACTCGGTCCCAGGAAAATCCCTTGTTCTTAGTCTGTTAAAACAAGGTACGGTTGTTAATGAAGCCGTTGCGGGAGTAGATGGCTATCAGTCCAATACCGTGGCAGAGATGATTAATTTAAACAAGGGAGAAGAGGTCTGGGCACAACATTTTGTCGGAGACACGAGTCTTGACAAAAGTATTCATGTACACTTTTCGGGATTTTTGCTAAAGGCCGATTAAACTGGTGTGTACATGCTGTCGTACGCTGTTTACAATATTAAAGGGACATTCCTGAGTTTGCTGCATTGTAAGATGTTTCCGACTAATAAAATATTTCTACGATTAAACTTACATGATAAATATATTTTCTTGTTTAGAATATCAGTGTCTGTGTATTCAATGTGTTTCTGGTCGTCTTAATATTTGTAAGAAACCCAAACTGGATTTTGTCTTCAAACAATTTCGTACGTACGAACATGGTTTTTTAGAAAATAAAATGAAATTTAACCTAGTACAAATATTAGAACGATCAGAAACACGTTTAATATGCAGCCACCAATATTTCATGCAGAAAATTTTATTTAATATGTAATTACAATCGGTAAAAAGTATCTGTTAGTCGATAACACCTTAAACATTGCAGCAAATTCAGGAATGTCCATTTAACGTTTGTTCAACATTTAATCATAGGTATCAGAAGATAACAGAAAAGGGGGGGGGGGGGGGGGAGAGAGAAGCTGTGTAGGCTTATTAAGTTGATTTTCAAGTTGGGGATGCATTATCTTCTGAATTGGAGGCAATGAACATAAGTCACACTCCATCCTAGCTTGCGACATCTATAATAGAACTTACCTTGGATTGAGAAACAAATCCCGAAAATCTATTAATTTTAGTTTCGGGACATCATCATTCTTCTCAGTTCACATAGGATCATCAAACCTTTTATGCAAGTACAACTCCCCCCCCCCCCCCGACACACAAACACACACACACACACACACACACACACACACACACACACACGCGATAGGAGCGTCAGAAGCAATTAAAAGTTGGTAGGCCATGAAAGCAATGTATATGATGAGATCTGTACTATGCGAGCGCCGTAGGAAGAGAGAAAAAACGTTCCTGTCCCAAAAAGTGGTACACTTCCGACGCCCCTGCCTAGTGCTGAAGAAAACCTCAAATTCGAGCAAATATTTTACAGATTTTCTGGAAAATTGTGCTAACCTGAGACCTTTTTACAATATATTTCCATCATTCTACCCTCAAAATTAGTTGTAATCCATGTAAAATGCGTAGTAATTCGTTTACAACCCTGTATAGCAGCTTAGCTGTTTTGTAGTGATGCTAATATGAATAAATGTTGTTATACAGATTTGGGCAATTTCGTTTAATTCAGGCAAAAGCCAGCCCGAACCCCTACAAAAATGGGAGCTCGTACGCCTACGCAACTTGGGATAGTGGCGTGTCACGTACCATAATTAGTTCACCATGACCTACTTTACACACATCACTGCTCATTAAAGAAAGTCCATGTCCAGGCCATATGTCCCTTATCAATTCATAAAGGATCATCAAACCTTGCATGCATGTACAAATTGGTATGATGGTTTGTCGCATACCATATCTAGGTCACCAAGACCTACTTTTCATGAAACTTACCAGCTACGTCCAGCCCCAGTGAGAAAGTACTTGTATAAAAAGACCCCCTTGTTGCCGTTAGTCATTTCTATAGTATATGTTAAATAGTAAATGAAAATAGTATACAATAGAAATATCAAGTTTACGTTGACACAACCAGTTGATAAGGACAGGAAGAGATTAAAAAACCCCACCCCAAAACCCCCAACAAAAACCCACACACCCAACACATATCAATATGGTGTTTCCCATGTTGCGATTATCTGTCCTAGTTATTGAGAATTTTTTGTTTTCTTGGAAGGACGCAAATATGTCCCTGCAAACTGTATGGCTGTTAGTGTTCACAAGTCTTATTTTCTACACTCCGAAAGTTCTCTGTTTTATAATAACTGACCAGAACACTGATATTACTTTTCAAAAGTTTGCGAAGGAAGTGACCACGAAATTAATGAACCTCACAGCTAAAAATCTTCAGCTTCAAACAGAGGTTGATTCCCTGAAAGCAAAAGGTAATTTATTCTTTGTTTTACAAATTATATTTATTTATTTATTTTACACACCTGTTGCCATAACTACACTATATTCTCTATTTCAAAGGCAATTGATTAAGATTATTTTCTATTCGTTCAGTTGCAAAGGATGTGGTCGTGGCTTTTCACGCTGAAATCAGCCGCGACCTCCACATCCTCACTCACAGCACCGTCCGGTTTAACAAAGTCGATGTCAACATTGGCAGCGGCTACAACAGCGGATCTGGCATATTTAGAGCCCCGGTCAACGGGATATATCTGTTCTTTCTCCAGGTATTCTCGAAACCAGGGCAGCACGTCTCTCTCTTTCTGATGAAACAAGGCACGATTGTTAACGAAGCCGTTGCAGGAGAAGATAGCTATCAGTCCAGTACCGTAGCAGAGATGATTCATTTAAACAAGGGAGAAGAGGTCTGGGCACAACACCTTGGCGGAGATACAAATGTTGACATATATCATCATATGCAATTTTCAGGATTTCTGATAAAAGCTGATTAAACTGATGTATACGTGCGTTGTTGTACATTGTTTACAATATTAATATGATGTTTGTTCTGTATTTAACCAATCCCAAAAGGTTCCAGCAAACAGCTAACTTTCAATTTCGATGAACCGTTCTACATTATGCGTCAAAATTACCTTCAAGAAATTAGTCAACATTTTCTATTTGACTTTAATCCTACGGGGCATTTACAAACCCACCCCAAATCTTTCCTGTCTTGGACGGAGGAGCCAGCGAATGTCGACACCCGCGCCTTGCATGACAGGCGTGTGTTACATCAGCTTGCTCTGAATGTGCACGTTAAAACCTATGACCTGACCTGATCTATACTTAATCATAACTGCCATATGTGTGTGTGTGTGGGGGGGGGGGGGGGGGGGGAGGGGTGGAAGCGAGGCTATTTATCAATTTGATTTTCAAGTAAGGGATGCATTATTTTCAGAGTTGGAACATCAATGAACACCCGTCCCACCCCCCATCCCAGCTGATTTAATACCCATGTTAATTGTTTTTTTTAAATCCAGACAAATGCAGGGTCTCAGTGGTAGCAGATTATTTTCTTACACTCTCATTGGTAAGAACATCATACCTTATTTATGATAACACATACCAATAAGGTGTGTTATTGATTTAAAGACATGATTGGCTGCCCGGTTGTCAAAGCCATGTCATAAAATGAAAGGAGACACAACCGAAATTGATTGCCCTCTAATGACCGGCCTCGGTGGCGTAGTGGTTAAGCCATCGGACTACAGGCTGGTAGGTACAGGTTCGCAGCCCGGTACCGGCTCCAACCCAGAGCGAGTTCTTAAGGGCTCAATGGGTAGGTGTAAGGCCAATACACCCTCTTCTCTCTCACTAACTACTAACCAACTAACAATTAACCTACTGTCCTGGACAGACAGCCCAGATAGCTGAGGTGTGTGCCCAGGACAGCGTGCTTGAACCTTAATTGGATATAAGCACGAAAATAAGTTGAAATGAAATGCCCTCTAATGCATAAATCTGAACAACAAAACCGTTATCCATAATCAAGACCTAGGGCCTAATTCACTAAACTCTCGCAACTTTGCGATCTTGCAGTGCAGTGGTAAAAGACTTGTAAAGAGAATACTTTGTTGTCTAGCAGAGCCTAAGAGAGCTTTGTGAATTGGGCCCCATTTCTCTGCACAATGCAGAGTCAAATTGGCATTTGTCAAAACAGTGGTTGATTCAGTTAATCTCCATCTAGTGCCTCGTCTTTAGGAGGACAGTCACTCCCGAGGAGATCCAATACTGGACCATACATCCTACCTGCACTGCTCAAGGACTGTCACCCCCAGGCTAGATTTACTCAATCAAAACTAGCACAGGACAGGAAGGAAGGAAATTTTTCATTTAACGACACACTCAACACATTTTATTTACAGTTATATGACGTCAGACATACAGTTAAGGACTACACAGATATACAGAGAGGAAACCCGCTGTCGCCACTTCATGGGCTACTCTTTTCCATTACCAGCAAAGGATCTTTTACATGCACCATCCCAAAGACAGGATAGTACATACCATGGCCTTTGTTACACCAGTCGTTGAGCACTGGCTGGAACGAGAAATAGTCCAGTGGGGCCACCGACGGGGATCGATCCTAAACTGACCGCCCATCAAGCGAACGTTTTACCACTGGACTACAGCACAGGACAGAACTGATTGGAATACATACAGCTGTGAAGTCATGCACTCATGAATCACTGACAAAACAGTGATGATATTGATCAGGTGTTCGTGAAAGGTGAGTATATCCTACCCCACCGGTGTCATCCGTCACGAGTACTGCCACCACAGCTGTCAAGTTCGTCACTTCATCTAAAATGACGAGTTTCACCAAGGAGATGAAAACAGTATGCACAAATTCAAACTATGGAATAGCATCAGCCATCTTTTTGATCAGTGATCAATCGTATTTAGCATCCAAACATTTACATTAAAATATTTTGAATGCTCTCAGGAGTCCCTGGACATCATAACCCTGGTGGAACAACTTCTGTGCCAAAATGATATGGCATTGTTTGAAATCTGCACACAGTGAGGCAGAGCATGCCCTAAGGTCATATACAGACACCAAGAGCAGAAGGTATATTGCTCCACATAAAGGGAAAATTGAAGTCATCCCTTTTGTCATACAGTTTAGTTAGGAGGCTCCAACCAGTGCACCACAACTGGTCAAAGGCTGTGGTATGTGCATATAAAAGATCCATTGCTGCATTAGGAAAAATGTAGTGGGTTTCCTCTGATGACTACGTGTCAGAATGACCAAATGTTTGACATCCAATAGCCGATGATTAATTAATCAATGTGCTCAAGTGGTGTCGTTAAACAAAACAAAATTTAGTTAGGAGGCCCGTGTCACTCTGAATCTCTGTGCATAGATCGAGGTATGAAACTGATTTAATACCTGATCTTGATAAACTGAATTTACATTTATATTGGAACAGCGTCTGATGCCACAGTTACTACCAGCCAGTGATGTAGATCTTCATGTCACGCATACACTTGCATTTATTTTCGCAGAAAAATAGCATTTCATTTAAAATTTGGAAACGCATAACTTTTTGGCTGGCTATGCCATTCCCAATACGGTTTTAGGCACCTGTTATTATCAGACATCTGCTAGTAGTTTCTACATGAATTACTAAGTTTCTATACAAATTTTGACTGAAATATAAAACAAAAATATAACTTAAAAGGGGATGCATGATATACCAAAAATCAGGTTACTATGTTTTGATATCGTGGTTATTTGATTCAGTTCGAAAATGGTGTAACAAACTCGCTAAAGCTCAACTGTTACACTGTTATCTAAACTTTGCCATATAACCATGTTATCAAAACATAAAAACCTGATTTTCTATATGTATCAGACTGCAAACATGTATGTCCAGAGGGGTGGGGTGGAGTGGGGCATCCCCCCTCCCCCCCCCCCCCCCCCCCCCCAATCTGGACCTGGATTGTTTTGGGATGTATATTCATCAGTCAAAGTATATGCAACTTGTTAGCTTTACATTTTAGGTAATACTGTAAATCAGGAAATGTTAGCTAACATAAAATGTTTGTGAGTTTAGCGAGGTCATACAATACGCTAATATTTCATGACGCTAAATTTAAAGAGACATACAACAGACTTAAAAAAAAAAAAAAAACACATTTGTGCGAGTTTTTTCTTCTTCTTCTTTTCGTTTGTTTGTTGGCTTCAGAAATGTAGTCATAATAGATGTTGATGTATGGTATTGTGGTCTATTAGAGTGCACCACGCGGCCCAATACCTCTGACTTCAGCACTTGAGGTTTCTGTTAGGGTTACCTCAACCTTAGTCCATATCAGTCTAGCCTCTACCCATTGACCAGTCCAGCTTGGGTGTCCCTAACAGAAGCCAAAGCTCCTGCTGGCATAGCTCTCTGGGTCACTGAGACATACAAGTCCCCTCACCACATCAAGGAATGGATTATGAAGGGGGTTACATACTATTGATTAAACCAAAAGGATATCAAACAACAATAGTTAGTTAGCATGCACATTACTGCAATTTTCTACTCAATTCAAGATGTCTATAAGCTGCATAATGTCAAGGTTGGTCAAAAACATTATTTCAGCTGATCCTACAACTTAGGTTATTCTTTTCCTAGTTTCTGATACGATGACCTCACTGAAGTTCTATGTCGCTAATATGTCACTTATTTGGATTTCGATAAATTATAAGATCAATAATATTTTATGATTTACAGTATATAGGTTCCCGTTTCTGAATATTCTTGCAAATGCCTCTGGATGTAACTACCGATAAATTATCATCAAACACAACATAATAATATTGTTCAACTGAATTTATTGGAGAGTAGCACTCAAGGGAGACAACAATGTAAATATTATAGAACAGCTGTTTTATCAGATAAATAAACTTCGTTATGGTTCATAACTTGTCAACATTTTAAATATGTAATTATTTAACTAGCAAACACAAGTTCTGACTATTTCTAACTGCTAAATCAAATAAAGAAAGAAGAAACGAAAAAACAAAAATAAATAAATAAATAATAATTAATTGATTAAATAAATAAATAATCCCCAATAACCAACTTTCTTGGATCTACGCGTAGTTTGAATAATTAATATTATTACCCATCTGAAAATTAACTGGGTTTTTTTGTCAAAATATGCATAGAGAAAAATATTGCAACAATCCCTAACAACATGACTGCAAATATCTTGTAATACTGTTAAGTAATTTAAGATAAACAAATAAATAATAAATATACAAATAAATATGTTGGTATTTTGTACTATTTTACAAATACTACCTCTGTACACTTCACTGAAACTTTCTTTAGACTCTTTTCACGAAAAATCACATCACAAACAGTTTTTTAAATTTGCATAGTGTTTTACAGATCACAACAAATCACAGTTCTGCAAGTACAACCAAACTGACAGATCATTTCAAGGATACACGGTACTTAAAAATGGATATTTAACAACTTAAGTTAAAAATAATGGCTAATTTTAAGTGGTAAATCATGTTAATTCACATGAAAATAAAATAATATGGCTATACACACTTACTGCACACACACATGGTATCATATATATCATATATATATATACTATAAATAATATACACATATTTTAAAAACCAGGGCCCCATTGTTCAAAGCACAGGTAAATTAACCCTGAGTTAGTGTAATATTTCAATTTTAATTATTTTCGCAGAAATACAAAATAAACTTTATATTTGATTGTGTATGGATACCTTTGATTGTTTTAAATCAAGTTTCAACTTTATGTTTTCAATTATTAGTTGGACTGATTCAGTCGTTGGTTTTGAAAATATCTCTTTACAATTATTATTTGGACTGATTCAGTCGTTGGTTTTGAAAATATCTCTTTACAATTATTAGTTGGACTGATTCAGTCGTTGGTTTTGAAAATATCTCTTTACAATTATTAGTTGGACTGATTCAGTCATTGGTTTTGAAAATATCTCTTTACAATTATTAGTTGGACTGATTCAGTCGTTGGTTTTGAAAATATCTCTTTACAATTATTAGTTGTACTGATTCAGTCATTGGTTTTGAAAATATCTCTTTACAATTATTAGTTGGACTGATTCAGTCGTTGGTTTTGGAAATATCTCTTTACAATTATTAGTTGGACTGATTCAGTCCTTGGTTTTGAAAATATCTCTTTACAATTATTATTTGGACTGATTCAGTCATTGGTTTTGAAAATATCTCTTTACAATTATTAGTTGTACTGATTCAGTCGTTGGTTTTGAAAATATCTCTTTGCCACTATAATTGAGTTAATTAACTTTTGAACAACTGGCCCCAGAATTATAATTAATCTCTGGTTGTATGGCCGTAAAATCTATTTTTAAAAAAGAGAGAGAAAAAAACACAATACAAACCCACAAAAATAAAAACTAATTACCAGAGCCATACCCTCCAGATGGGAGGGGGGGGGGGGGGGGGGGGGCAGTTGCCCTCCTGAAAATCTCACTTTTTTTTACTCCAGAAAATAGCATACACATCTCAGGCTTTAATTTGTATAGTGTTTCATTTGTTTATAAAAAGTAGTGCCCCCCCCCCCCCCCCCCCAAGATTTTGATCAGGGTACGGCTCTGATTACTTCATAATATCAAACAATGAATACAAAACCTTTAAAGTTAATTAAACTCAGTCAGTTACTTCATATTGTGCAAAAAAAACAAAACAAAATTATTCACGCAACATGTTTAACTTAAGCTTTCAATTAAAATACACAGCAAATTCAAATGGTTCCAATTTTAGTTACTGGTAGACAATTGAAAATTCTTCTCTTTTTATATAGCATGCAGGTTGATGGTTTTAAAAAAGAAACTGTTAGGAGATATCATTGCTCATAACTAAAATCAATCGCAAAAACTATTATATTTACTTAAGTTAAATGAAAAAAAAAAATTCTTTTCAAAACATAAGCAAAGCTTTAAACTAAAAATAAGGACTGAATACACCACAACCTTGGAAACTAAAAAACGCTGAGGCTTTAATTTAAATGTTTTTGTTAAAAATGTCAGGTCACAAAACTCGAAAACAAGTCTTAGTCTAGCATTATCCAGTAAATTTCAAGTCCTGATTACGTTCCACATGTGTCTGCGAGTTCTGGTGAGTGCATGGCTTCTTCCATCGCCTTGGATACGACGTTTTCTGCTACTTGTTTCATGCTATCATCTGCGTACCTGAACACATCACTGGTTACAGTTTCATCGGGTTTTGGTGAAAACACTTCCGGTAGCTCTGAATCAGCAACTGAAACTTTCTGTGATTCACTGTCATCTGTTTTGATTGGTTCACTAGCTGTAACAGATGATTTCATTGGTTCCGGCTTGGCTTCTGTTACTTCCTCTTTAGTTTCCACTTCAGAAACTGTAAAAAATATCAAATAATTCTGAGGAAAAAAAGGGTAATTGAGTATTCCTTCAGTACATTTTTAAAACTATGTTTATTTAGCGTATACAGTCAAACCTGCCCTAACTGGTCATACAAGGGAGTAGAGAAAAGTGACTGCTTAAGACAGATGGCCACTGATTACAGGTGCGTTTACATTTTTAAAACTGTTTATTTAGCGTATACAGTCAAACCTGCCCTAACTGGTCATACAAGGGAGTAGAGAAAAGTGACTGCTTAAGACAGATGGCCACTGATTACAGGTGCATTTACATTTTTAAAACTGTTTATTTAGTGTATACAGTCAAACCTGCCCTAACTGGTCATACAAGGGAGTAGAGAAAAGTGACTGCTTAAGACAGATGGCCACTGATTACAGGTGCGTTTACATTTTTAAAACTGTTTATTTAGTGTATACAGTCAAACCTGCCCTAACTGGTCATACAAGGGAGTAGAGAAAAGTGACTGCTTAAGACAGATGGCCACTGATTACAGGTGCATTTACATTTTTAAAACTGTTTATTTAGTGTATACAGTCAAACCTGCCCTAACTGGTCATACAAGGGAGTAGAGAAAAGTGACTGCTTAAGACAGATGGCCACTGATTACAGGTGCGTTTACATTTTTAAAACTGTTTATTTAGTGTATACAGTCAAACCTGCCCTAACTGGTCATACAAGGGAGTAGAGAAAAGTGACTGCTTAAGACAGATGGCCACTGATTACAGGTGCATTTACATTTTTAAAACTGTTTATTTAGTGTATACAGTCAAACCTGCCCTAACTGGTCATACAAGGGAGTAGAGAAAAGTGACTGCTTAAGACAGATGGCCACTGATTACAGGTGCGTTTACATTTTTAAAACTGTTTATTTAGTGTATACAGTCAAACCTGCCCTAACTGGTCATACAAGGGAGTAGAGAAAAGTGACTGCTTAAGACAGATGGCCACTGATTACAGGTGCGTTTACATTTTTAAAACTGTTTATTTAGTGTATACAGTCAAACCTGCCCTAACTGGTCATACAAGGGAGTAGAGAAAAGTGACTGCTTAAGACAGATGGCCACTGATTACAGGTGCATTTACATTTTTAAAACTGTTTATTTAGTGTATACAGTCAAACCTGCCCTAACTGGTCATACAAGGGAGTAGAGAAAAGTGACTGCTTAAGACAGATGGCCACTGATTACAGGTGCGTTTACATTTTTAAAACTGTTTATTTAGTGTATACAGTCAAACCTGCCCTAACTGGTCATACAAGGGAGTAGAGAAAAGTGACTGCTTAAGACAGATGGCCACTGATTACAGGTGCGTTTACATTTTTAAAACTGTTTATTTAGTGTATACAGTCAAACCTGCCCTAACTGGTCATACAAGGGAGTAGAGAAAAGTGACTGCTTAAGACAGATGGCCACTGATTACAGGTGCGTTTACATTTTTAAAACTGTTTATTTAGTGTATACAGTCAAACCTGCCCTAACTGGTCATACAAGGGAGTAGAGAAAAGTGACTGCTTAAGACAGATGGCCACTGATTACAGGTGCGTTTACATTTTTAAAACTGTTTATTTAGTGTATACAGTCAAACCTGCCCTAACTGGTCATACAAGGGAGTAGAGAAAAGTGACTGCTTAAGACAGATGGCCACTGATTACAGGTGCGTTTACATTTTTAAAACTGTTTATTTAGTGTATACAGTCAAACCTGCCCTAACTGGTCATACAAGGGAGTAGAGAAAAGTGACTGCTTAAGACAGATGGCCACTGATTACAGGTGCGTTTACATTTTTAAAACTGTTTATTTAGTGTATACAGTCAAACCTGCCCTAACTGGTCATACAAGGGAGTAGAGAAAAGTGACTGCTTAAGACAGATGGCCACTGATTACAGGTGCGTTTACATTTTTAAAACTGTTTATTTAGTGTATACAGTCAAACCTGCCCTAACTGGTCATACAAGGGAGTAGAGAAAAGTGACTGCTTAAGACAGATGGCCACTGATTACAGGTGCGTTTACATTTTTAAAACTGTTTATTTAGTGTATACAGTCAAACCTGCCCTAACTGGTCATACAAGGGAGTAGAGAAAAGTGACTGCTTAAGACAGATGGCCACTGATTACAGGTGCGTTTACATTTTTAAAACTGTTTATTTAGTGTATACAGTCAAACCTGCCCTAACTGGTCATACAAGGGAGTAGAGAAAAGTGACTGCTTAAGACAGATGGCCACTGATTACAGGTGCGTTTACATTTTTAAAACTGTTTATTTAGTGTATACAGTCAAACCTGCCCTAACTGGTCATACAAGGGAGTAGAGAAAAGTGACTGCTTAAGACAGATGGCCACTGATTACAGGTGCGTTTACATTTTTAAAACTGTTTATTTAGTGTATACAGTCAAACCTGCCCTAACTGGTCATACAAGGGAGTAGAGAAAAGTGACTGCTTAAGACAGATGGCCACTGATTACAGGTGCGTTTACATTTTTAAAACTGTTTATTTAGTGTATACAGTCAAACCTGCCCTAACTGGTCATACAAGGGAGTAGAGAAAAGTGACTGCTTAAGACAGATGGCCACTGATTACAGGTGCGTTTACATTTTTAAAACTGTTTATTTAGTGTATACAGTCAAACCTGCCCTAACTGGTCATACAAGGGAGTAGAGAAAAGTGACTGCTTAAGACAGATGGCCACTGATTACAGGTGCGTTTACATTTTTAAAACTGTTTATTTAGTGTATACAGTCAAACCTGCCCTAACTGGTCATACAAGGGAGTAGAGAAAAGTGACTGCTTAAGACAGATGGCCACTGATTACAGGTGCGTTTACATTTTTAAAACTGTTTATTTAGTGTATACAGTCAAACCTGCCCTAACTGGTCATACAAGGGAGTAGAGAAAAGTGACTGCTTAAGACAGATGGCCACTGATTACAGGTGCATTTACATTTTTAAAACTGTTTATTTAGTGTATACAGTCAAACCTGCCCTAACTGGTCATACAAGGGAGTAGAGAAAAGTGACTGCTTAAGACAGATGGCCACTGATTACAGGTGCGTTTACATTTTTAAAACTGTTTATTTAGTGTATACAGTCAAACCTGCCCTAACTGGTCATACAAGGGAGTAGAGAAAAGTGACTGCTTAAGACAGATGGCCACTGATTACAGGTGCGTTTACATTTTTAAAACTGTTTATTTAGTGTATACAGTCAAACCTGCCCTAACTGGTCATACAAGGGAGTAGAGAAAAGTGACTGCTTAAGACAGATGGCCACTGATTACAGGTGCGTTTACATTTTTAAAACTGTTTATTTAGTGTATACAGTCAAACCTGCCCTAACTGGTCATACAAGGGAGTAGAGAAAAGTGACTGCTTAAGACAGATGGCCACTGATTACAGGTGCGTTTACATTTTTAAAACTGTTTATTTAGTGTATACAGTCAAACCTGCCCTAACTGGTCATACAAGGGAGTAGAGAAAAGTGACTGCTTAAGACAGATGGCCACTGATTACAGGTGCGTTTACATTTTTAAAACTGTTTATTTAGTGTATACAGTCAAACCTGCCCTAACTGGTCATACAAGGGAGTAGAGAAAAGTGACTGCTTAAGACAGATGGCCACTGATTACAGGTGCGTTTACATTTTTAAAACTGTTTATTTAGTGTATACAGTCAAACCTGCCCTAACTGGTCATACAAGGGAGTAGAGAAAAGTGACTGCTTAAGACAGATGGCCACTGATTACAGGTGCGTTTACATTTTTAAAACTGTTTATTTAGTGTATACAGTCAAACCTGCCCTAACTGGTCATACAAGGGAGTAGAGAAAAGTGACTGCTTAAGACAGATGGCCACTGATTACAGGTGCGTTTACATTTTTAAAACTGTTTATTTAGTGTATACAGTCAAACCTGCCCTAACTGGTCATACAAGGGAGTAGAGAAAAGTGACTGCTTAAGACAGATGGCCACTGATTACAGGTGCGTTTACATTTTTAAAACTGTTTATTTAGTGTATACAGTCAAACCTGCCCTAACTGGTCATACAAGGGAGTAGAGAAAAGTGACTGCTTAAGACAGATGGCCACTGATTACAGGTGCGTTTACATTTTTAAAACTGTTTATTTAGTGTATACAGTCAAACCTGCCCTAACTGGTCATACAAGGGAGTAGAGAAAAGTGACTGCTTAAGACAGATGGCCACTGATTACAGGTGCGTTTACATTTTTAAAACTGTTTATTTAGTGTATACAGTCAAACCTGCCCTAACTGGTCATACAAGGGAGTAGAGAAAAGTGACTGCTTAAGACAGATGGCCACTGATTACAGGTGCGTTTACATTTTTAAAACTGTTTATTTAGTGTATACAGTCAAACCTGCCCTAACTGGTCATACAAGGGAGTAGAGAAAAGTGACTGCTTAAGACAGATGGCCACTGATTACAGGTGCGTTTACATTTTTAAAACTGTTTATTTAGTGTATACAGTCAAACCTGCCCTAACTGGTCATACAAGGGAGTAGAGAAAAGTGACTGCTTAAGACAGATGGCCACTGATTACAGGTGCGTTTACATTTTTAAAACTGTTTATTTAGTGTATACAGTCAAACCTGCCCTAACTGGTCATACAAGGGAGTAGAGAAAAGTGACTGCTTAAGACAGATGGCCACTGATTACAGGTGCGTTTACATTTTTAAAACTGTTTATTTAGTGTATACAGTCAAACCTGCCCTAACTGGTCATACAAGGGAGTAGAGAAAAGTGACTGCTTAAGACAGATGGCCACTGATTACAGGTGCGTTTACATTTTTAAAACTGTTTATTTAGTGTATACAGTCAAACCTGCCCTAACTGGTCATACAAGGGAGTAGAGAAAAGTGACTGCTTAAGACAGATGGCCACTGATTACAGGTGCGTTTACATTTTTAAAACTGTTTATTTAGTGTATACAGTCAAACCTGCCCTAACTGGTCATACAAGGGAGTAGAGAAAAGTGACTGCTTAAGACAGATGGCCACTGATTACAGGTGCGTTTACATTTTTAAAACTGTTTATTTAGTGTATACAGTCAAACCTGCCCTAACTGGTCATACAAGGGAGTAGAGAAAAGTGACTGCTTAAGACAGATGGCCACTGATTACAGGTGCGTTTACATTTTTAAAACTGTTTATTTAGTGTATACAGTCAAACCTGCCCTAACTGGTCATACAAGGGAGTAGAGAAAAGTGACTGCTTAAGACAGATGGCCACTGATTACAGGTGCGTTTACATTTTTAAAACTGTTTATTTAGTGTATACAGTCAAACCTGCCCTAACTGGTCATACAAGGGAGTAGAGAAAAGTGACTGCTTAAGACAGATGGCCACTGATTACAGGTGCGTTTACATTTTTAAAACTGTTTATTTAGTGTATACAGTCAAACCTGCCCTAACTGGTCATACAAGGGAGTAGAGAAAAGTGACTGCTTAAGACAGATGGCCACTGATTACAGGTGCGTTTACATTTTTAAAACTGTTTATTTAGTGTATACAGTCAAACCTGCCCTAACTGGTCATACAAGGGAGTAGAGAAAAGTGACTGCTTAAGACAGATGGCCACTGATTACAGGTGCGTTTACATTTTTAAAACTGTTTATTTAGTGTATACAGTCAAACCTGCCCTAACTGGTCATACAAGGGAGTAGAGAAAAGTGACTGCTTAAGACAGATGGCCACTGATTACAGGTGCGTTTACATTTTTAAAACTGTTTATTTAGTGTATACAGTCAAACCTGCCCTAACTGGTCATACAAGGGAGTAGAGAAAAGTGACTGCTTAAGACAGATGGCCACTGATTACAGGTGCGTTTACATTTTTAAAACTGTTTATTTAGTGTATACAGTCAAACCTGCCCTAACTGGTCATACAAGGGAGTAGAGAAAAGTGACTGCTTAAGACAGATGGCCACTGATTACAGGTGCGTTTACATTTTTAAAACTGTTTATTTAGTGTATACAGTCAAACCTGCCCTAACTGGTCATACAAGGGAGTAGAGAAAAGTGACTGCTTAAGACAGATGGCCACTGATTACAGGTGCGTTTACATTTTTAAAACTGTTTATTTAGTGTATACAGTCAAACCTGCCCTAACTGGTCATACAAGGGAGTAGAGAAAAGTGACTGCTTAAGACAGATGGCCACTGATTACAGGTGCGTTTACATTTTTAAAACTGTTTATTTAGTGTATACAGTCAAACCTGCCCTAACTGGTCATACAAGGGAGTAGAGAAAAGTGACTGCTTAAGACAGATGGCCACTGATTACAGGTGCGTTTACATTTTTAAAACTGTTTATTTAGTGTATACAGTCAAACCTGCCCTAACTGGTCATACAAGGGAGTAGAGAAAAGTGACTGCTTAAGACAGATGGCCACTGATTACAGGTGCGTTTACATTTTTAAAACTGTTTATTTAGTGTATACAGTCAAACCTGCCCTAACTGGTCATACAAGGGAGTAGAGAAAAGTGACTGCTTAAGACAGATGGCCACTGATTACAGGTGCGTTTACATTTTTAAAACTGTTTATTTAGTGTATACAGTCAAACCTGCCCTAACTGGTCATACAAGGGAGTAGAGAAAAGTGACTGCTTAAGACAGATGGCCACTGATTACAGGTGCGTTTACATTTTTAAAACTGTTTATTTAGTGTATACAGTCAAACCTGCCCTAACTGGTCATACAAGGGAGTAGAGAAAAGTGACTGCTTAAGACAGATGGCCACTGATTACAGGTGCGTTTACATTTTTAAAACTGTTTATTTAGTGTATACAGTCAAACCTGCCCTAACTGGTCATACAAGGGAGTAGAGAAAAGTGACTGCTTAAGACAGATGGCCACTGATTACAGGTGCGTTTACATTTTTAAAACTGTTTATTTAGTGTATACAGTCAAACCTGCCCTAACTGGTCATACAAGGGAGTAGAGAAAAGTGACTGCTTAAGACAGATGGCCACTGATTACAGGTGCGTTTACATTTTTAAAACTGTTTATTTAGTGTATACAGTCAAACCTGCCCTAACTGGTCATACAAGGGAGTAGAGAAAAGTGACTGCTTAAGACAGATGGCCACTGATTACAGGTGCGTTTACATTTTTAAAACTGTTTATTTAGTGTATACAGTCAAACCTGCCCTAACTGGTCATACAAGGGAGTAGAGAAAAGTGACTGCTTAAGACAGATGGCCACTGATTACAGGTGCGTTTACATTTTTAAAACTGTTTATTTAGTGTATACAGTCAAACCTGCCCTAACTGGTCATACAAGGGAGTAGAGAAAAGTGACTGCTTAAGACAGATGGCCACTGATTACAGGTGCGTTTACATTTTTAAAACTGTTTATTTAGTGTATACAGTCAAACCTGCCCTAACTGGTCATACAAGGGAGTAGAGAAAAGTGACTGCTTAAGACAGATGGCCACTGATTACAGGTGCGTTTACATTTTTAAAACTGTTTATTTAGTGTATACAGTCAAACCTGCCCTAACTGGTCATACAAGGGAGTAGAGAAAAGTGACTGCTTAAGACAGATGGCCACTGATTACAGGTGCGTTTACATTTTTAAAACTGTTTATTTAGTGTATACAGTCAAACCTGCCCTAACTGGTCATACAAGGGAGTAGAGAAAAGTGACTGCTTAAGACAGATGGCCACTGATTACAGGTGCGTTTACATTTTTAAAACTGTTTATTTAGTGTATACAGTCAAACCTGCCCTAACTGGTCATACAAGGGAGTAGAGAAAAGTGACTGCTTAAGACAGATGGCCACTGATTACAGGTGCGTTTACATTTTTAAAACTGTTTATTTAGTGTATACAGTCAAACCTGCCCTAACTGGTCATACAAGGGAGTAGAGAAAAGTGACTGCTTAAGACAGATGGCCACTGATTACAGGTGCGTTTACATTTTTAAAACTGTTTATTTAGTGTATACAGTCAAACCTGCCCTAACTGGTCATACAAGGGAGTAGAGAAAAGTGACTGCTTAAGACAGATGGCCACTGATTACAGGTGCGTTTACATTTTTAAAACTGTTTATTTAGTGTATACAGTCAAACCTGCCCTAACTGGTCATACAAGGGAGTAGAGAAAAGTGACTGCTTAAGACAGATGGCCACTGATTACAGGTGCGTTTACATTTTTAAAACTGTTTATTTAGTGTATACAGTCAAACCTGCCCTAACTGGTCATACAAGGGAGTAGAGAAAAGTGACTGCTTAAGACAGATGGCCACTGATTACAGGTGCGTTTACATTTTTAAAACTGTTTATTTAGTGTATACAGTCAAACCTGCCCTAACTGGTCATACAAGGGAGTAGAGATGGCCAAAGTGACTGCTTAAGACAGATGGCCACTGATTACAGGTGCGTTTACATTTTTAAAACTGTTTATTTAGTGTATACAGTCAAACCTGCCCTAACTGGTCATACAAGGGAGTAGAGAAAAGTGACTGCTTAAGACAGATGGCCACTGATTACAGGTGCGTTTACATTTTTAAAACTGTTTATTTAGTGTATACAGTCAAACCTGCCCTAACTGGTCATACAAGGGAGTAGAGAAAAGTGACTGCTTAAGACAGATGGCCACTGATTACAGGTGCGTTTACATTTTTAAAACTGTTTATTTAGTGTATACAGTCAAACCTGCCCTAACTGGTCATACAAGGGAGTAGAGAAAAGTGACTGCTTAAGACAGATGGCCACTGATTACAGGTGCATTTACATTTTTAAAACTGTTTATTTAGTGTATACAGTCAAACCTGCCCTAACTGGTCATACAAGGGAGTAGAGAAAAGTGACTGCTTAAGACAGATGGCCACTGATTACAGGTGCGTTTACATTTTTAAAACTGTTTATTTAGTGTATACAGTCAAACCTGCCCTAACTGGTCATACAAGGGAGTAGAGAAAAGTGACTGCTTAAGACAGATGGCCACTGATTACAGGTGCGTTTACATTTTTAAAACTGTTTATTTAGTGTATACAGTCAAACCTGCCCTAACTGGTCATACAAGGGAGTAGAGAAAAGTGACTGCTTAAGACAGATGGCCACTGATTACAGGTGCGTTTACATTTTTAAAACTGTTTATTTAGTGTATACAGTCAAACCTGCCCTAACTGGTCATACAAGGGAGTAGAGAAAAGTGACTGCTTAAGACAGATGGCCACTGATTACAGGTGCGTTTACATTTTTAAAACTGTTTATTTAGTGTATACAGTCAAACCTGCCCTAACTGGTCATACAAGGGAGTAGAGAAAAGTGACTGCTTAAGACAGATGGCCACTGATTACAGGTGCGTTTACATTTTTAAAACTGTTTATTTAGTGTATACAGTCAAACCTGCCCTAACTGGTCATACAAGGGAGTAGAGAAAAGTGACTGCTTAAGACAGATGGCCACTGATTACAGGTGCGTTTACATTTTTAAAACTGTTTATTTAGTGTATACAGTCAAACCTGCCCTAACTGGTCATACAAGGGAGTAGAGAAAAGTGACTGCTTAAGACAGATGGCCACTGATTACAGGTGCATTTACATTTTTAAAACTGTTTATTTAGTGTATACAGTCAAACCTGCCCTAACTGGTCATACAAGGGAGTAGAGAAAAGTGACTGCTTAAGACAGATGGCCACTGATTACAGGTGCGTTTACATTTTTAAAACTGTTTATTTAGTGTATACAGTCAAACCTGCCCTAACTGGTCATACAAGGGAGTAGAGAAAAGTGACTGCTTAAGACAGATGGCCACTGATTACAGGTGCGTTTACATTTTTAAAACTGTTTATTTAGTGTATACAGTCAAACCTGCCCTAACTGGTCATACAAGGGAGTAGAGAAAAGTGACTGCTTAAGACAGATGGCCACTGATTACAGGTGCGTTTACATTTTTAAAACTGTTTATTTAGTGTATACAGTCAAACCTGCCCTAACTGGTCATACAAGGGAGTAGAGAAAAGTGACTGCTTAAGACAGATGGCCACTGATTACAGGTGCGTTTACATTTTTAAAACTGTTTATTTAGTGTATACAGTCAAACCTGCCCTAACTGGTCATACAAGGGAGTAGAGAAAAGTGACTGCTTAAGACAGATGGCCACTGATTACAGGTGCATTTACATTTTTAAAACTGTTTATTTAGTGTATACAGTCAAACCTGCCCTAACTGGTCATACAAGGGAGTAGAGAAAAGTGACTGCTTAAGACAGATGGCCACTGATTACAGGTGCGTTTACATTTTTAAAACTGTTTATTTAGTGTATACAGTCAAACCTGCCCTAACTGGTCATACAAGGGAGTAGAGAAAAGTGACTGCTTAAGACAGATGGCCACTGATTACAGGTGCATTTACATTTTTAAAACTGTTTATTTAGTGTATACAGTCAAACCTGCCCTAACTGGTCATACAAGGGAGTAGAGAAAAGTGACTGCTTAAGACAGATGGCCGCTGATTACAGGTGCATTTACATTAAAAATCATTTGAGAGGGAAAAAGGTGGTCATTTGAGGCAGGTGATCGCTGATTACAGGTGGCCGTTACGACAGGCTTGACTGTATATGATTATTTTAATTTTACATTTTGTTTTCTGACCATTGTCTGATGAATTATTTTAACTATAAATCAAAATAATGGTGTGGTGGTGAAAAATTACTTTTTGATAAAAAAAACAAGAGAGGAATATTTTATTAACCATTCCTCTGCACATTTTACACTCCAACATTTGGCTATTTGACATTCAGTCAAGAGAGAGAAAGATGAAACCCAGACATATGGTTAAGGACCACACAGATATTGAGAGGAAACCCACTGTCGCCACTTCATGGGCTACTCTTTTTGATTAGCAGCAAGGGATCTTTTATACATACCACCCCACAGACAGGGTAGTACATACCACGGCCTTTGTTACACCAGTTGTGGAGCACTGGCTGGAACGAGAAATAGACCAATGGGCACACTGACAGGGATCGATCCTACCGACCGCGCATCAAACGAGTGCTTTACCACTGGGCTACGTCCCGCCCAACAAAAAGCAGCGACGGATGTTTTATATAGTACAAAAGAAACATGAAAGCTAATTTAGTTTTATTTAATTTATTTAAAATTATTCAGTTTGAATCTGGTTAGTCTTTGTGTCTATTAAAATTATCAACGTCTTGTGGACAGTTTAGACTCATTTTGACAGTGTTTACTAAATTAAATTTATCACAAATATATATACTGTAGATCCAATATGTATTGTGCCATTAATGTATTGCGATATGCCAACAGTAACCCAAACTGCGTGTAGAAAGTATTGCGACATCAGATGTAGCTTACACGAAAAGTATTGCGACCTTAGCTGGTACTCGAAGACAATAAATTATGTGTTGTTTTAATTAATATCCATAGCTTACATTTAGAGACCAGTATGCAGGTATGAGATGTACATTATACAAAGGTGTAACCGACCAATGCAACCCAACCTACAAGTTTCCCCGATGATTGGCACGTGGCACATTCGGCCAATCACTGGAGCAACGAGCAGACGATGCTGGACTACGTTGACAATGTGCTGGTTCCATACGCCAAAAGGGTGAAGAAAGAACTCCGACTACCAGCACGACAGAAATCATTGGCAACCTCCGATATATTTGCAGCCCATAGATGTCAATAATTTTAGACCTGCTACGAAAACGGTCCTTTGAAGTGCGATTTGTCCTGGCTGGCTGCACCGGTGAGCTGCAGCCCATGGATTTATCGGTGAATGCAGAGTTTAAATTAGCAATCAAGGAAAAATTTACCGAGTGGTATGCTGACATTGTGGCCAAGAACATAAAAGAAAACACCAACAAGCCTGTTGACTTAAGAATTAGTTTGATCAAACGGTTTCATGTCCGGTGGATTGTGGCATGCATTGACAAGTTATCGAAAGACAAAGAAACCGTTACGCGTAGCTGGCGATCATCAGGTCTGCTTGCAGTGACTTTACTCGGAAAATAAACATTAGTGTTTGCTAATTACACATGGTGATTGACAATGATTCCTGTTTCGTTTTGTTCATTGAATGATAGTGTGATATGCAATAAATCAATGTAATTAAACAAATTTGGTTGTTCTATTTGTTAGTAAAGTCGCTATATTATTGCGTGTATAAAGTACTGCGATGATTAGTTGTTCGCAGTTTTCGCAATACTTTGTTGTTCGCAAAACTTTCATGTCCTACAGTATATATATATATATATATATATATATACAGTGAAACCCCCCTAAACCGGACATGCTAGGGACCAAGTAAAATGTCCAGTTTTAAGGGGTATCTGGTTTAGAGAGGTTCTCGTTATGTACTGATATTTCATTTATTTCAAATGAATAAATATTGTTTAAAAAAAAGAAGAAAACAAAGAGAACACTGAAAAAAGTCTGGTTTTGAGGGAATCCGGTTTACAGAGGGTCTGGTTTTGAGAGGTTTCACTGCACAATGAAATCCCTTAAAACCGGACTCTCTGTAAACCAGAAATCCCTCAAAACCAGATATTTTTCAGTCCGTTTTTAAATATCAGCACAGAATAGAACCTCTGTAAACCAGATACCCCTATAAAACATACTTTTTACTTGGTTTGAAGGGTGTCCAGTTTAGTGGGGTTTCACCAAATATATTATAATATTTGCATTTTTGTTGTTGTTCAGTGTATATGATGTCTGACGTCAGTCCTAGGGTACTGGTTGAGATAAGTCCACTGAGAGTGATTGATCCTACGAACCATCACATCTCAGGCAAACACTGTACCACTGAGCTACATTGCACAAACCCTCAATTAATTTTATAATAAAATAAAAAATTGTGTTTCTTTTGTTGTTAATTATATATATATAGCCCGTGATATATTAGATATTGGGAACTGGTTTGAATGTGTCCACCACGAGTGATCGATCCCACAACCCATCACACCTCAGACAAGCACTCTACCACTAAGCTACATTACACCTGCACCCAACCTCCATCCCACCCCCACACTCCCTTACTTTTTGTGTCCTTGACATCTTTCTTGTCCTTAAACTTTCTCTCGACATCCTCCTCAACTCTAGATTCTGGTTTCTTCTGTGTTTCTGCATCTTCGACCGTCTTATCTCGAGCTTGCTTCACAACCGGTTTAGGAATCGGCAAAACGATGGAAACGTATTCGCGACGGTAGAAGTCAGTGAGTCGCTTCATGTTGTATTCTGTCGCGAACACGGCCAACTTGTTTGTGAGGAAGACGGCATCGTCACGTGACTTCGCCGATCCATCTACTGGGAAGAGCCACTTGTGTTCCACACATTCCGACAGAAGAGGGCGGTTTCTAAACAGAGAGAGAGAAAGAAAGACAGTGAGTGATTCTGGGCAGAATATTTAAAAAAATTCCGGGCTCAAACTTTACTCAACAATGGTAATTGCCATCTCTGAGATATAAATTGCCGTAGCCTTCTGTCATGTTTATTTGTTGTGAATGTCACTTCTTTAAACATTGTCATCAGTGAGCCATTTCACCATTGGTGACAAATTCTTAAATTTGAATCTTGAAATTATCTATTAAACTTACAAAAATTGCAGAAATCCAGAGACATTTTGCAACTAAATATCAATAATTACATGAAATTATTTCGCCAGATTAAAATAGAATTTTCCGTTTGTTTTTAAAATTCACAGCTGATGAATTTGGCAAGTGGCAGAGTTAGCCCTATAATTATTGCATGGATACATTAGTAGGATTTTTCACATTAATAACTTGTTCATATTGGTTGCATTTTTTGCATTAATAACTTTTTCACATTGTTCGCATTTCTTGGCATTAATAACTTGTTCACATTGTTCGCATTTTTCGGCATTAATAACTTGTTCACATTTTTCGGCATTAATAACTTGTTCACATTGGTAAAAAATTTCACATTAATAACTTGTTCATATTGGTCGCATTTCTTGGCATTAATATCTTGTTCATATTGGTCGCATTTCTTGGCATTAATAACTTGTTCATATTGGTAGCATTTTTTGCATCAATAACTCGTTCATATTGGTAACATTTCCCCCATTAATAACTTGTTCACATTGGTCGCATGTTTTTGGCATTAATAACTTGTTCACATTGGTTGCATGTTTTTCACATTAATAACTTGTTCATATTGGTCACATTTCCCCCATTAATAACTTGTTCATATTGGGTGCATTTTCCCCATTAATAACTTGTTCACATTGGTAGCATTTTTCACATTAATAACTTGTTCACATTGGTAGCATTTTTTGCATTAATAACTTATTCATATTGGTTGCATCTTTCGCAGTAATATCTTATTTTCAAGAATCAGACTTTACTACTGGGCTATGTCCCACCCTATATTTAATAAGATATTTACAAAAATTAAGATTTGTGTTAAAATTATGAGCCAAGCCTTACCTTGGTAAACGTTTGAGTATTTTGAAAATGAATTTCTGCGCCTCCTGTGAGACGTTTTCATAGAGGTCATTGATGTCGTAGTGGTTGTAGGCGATGTTCGCGAGGACGTCCTCCACCAGTTCCGCACCAAACGCTGACTCGCCACTTAATCTGAAGAAAGGAAGAAAGAAAAGTTTTAATCCGAGGTTCAGATATTCAGTTTTGGGATTGGCCAACAGGAGTAAACCCATATTAAAGGTGCTATGTCAAAATTGCAATAATAGCGGTTCATGCCAAATTTTTTAAATTAATTTTTGCTTTGAAACATAAAGTTTATACCTTCACCTGTATACCTATAAAAAATTACAACAAAATAATTTCATTTACAAGTAGAATTTTGTTTTATTTTACTGGGAAATCTTGAGTGTGTGTCACACACATTAACTAGTGACATCACTGTTTTATGTGTACACATTCAACACCCTAAGTTTACCCAGAATTCTTTGTGGCCAACTGACAAAAGAAACAAAGATGTTGACCATGCTATATTTAGCCACATATTATTCTGGAAACCCCTCTTGTCATCCAGTACAAGACTTTTTAAAATTATTATCTAGAGTTAATTATGGAGAGATTATGCATGACATCAATTATTTTGTTGTTATTTATTAGAAATAAATGTGAAAATAATGAAATATTTTAGTTTCAACTTTGACATAGGGCCTTTAAGGCTTCTTCTTACTTTGTTATGTAAAATACAAATCAACATCCTCATCAATACTGACAGAAGGTGCACTTGATACCAACACTACTACATACTCACCACTAAAGTGAAATTACATCCTGGAGTCTATGGGCCATGGGTTGTAATTGTATTCTTGTATTAAAAACACACCCAGTCTCTATGTGTGCTTTAGGCATGCGCTACAACAGCTTGTTCTGAATGTGCACATTAAACACTCTGACCTGACCCACGTGGGTTCCAAATATAACCGATATATCAACTTCCACCGTGGGGTTTCAATTTAACAATGGACCATCAATCTAGAATGCAGGGTCCCATTCCACGAAGCTATCTTAGCACTAAGATCACTTTAATGCATACGGTAACTATGGACTTAAGGTGACCTTAGGGCTAAGATTGCTTTGTGGAACGGGGCCCTGCACTCTACCAACTTAACTAACTGTCCACATAAAGAGTTTGATGAAAACTGGGCACCTTGGCAAAGATGTCTAGAAAATTAAACTTAGCCTTAATAGTTAAAAATAACTCCAATATAAGACACATACTGTTGGTGGTGGGTTTTTTGGGGGGGGGGGGTTTGTAACCTAAAAGCCAATAACGTTTGTTTTCTATATTTGGAAATATGGATTTTTCTTTTCTTCTTTTCTCTCTGTCTATCTGTTTAATTTCTTTTTTATTATATATTTAGTCTGTCATTAATTTTGTGCTCCAAATTTGACTGTTTCAATTAACTAGTAATTTTATTGAATGCACTTTATATTTATGTATCTATTGTAAGATAATGATTTCAGGGCCCCAACCCTGACATTATCAATATATAAATATCTGGGACAATAAATATATTTAAAAATAAAAAAAAAATATAAAAAAACCTTAACTAATTGTTGAATTTCCACTAGCTACTGCCATTCGTGAAAAAGTGGTTGGGAACACATTCGGAGAATAGGTCCATTCAGATAAGACTCAAGCACCTCAGAGGCGAGTGCTTACCAACAGATCATGAGAGCTAGATTATCTCCCTACATTTTACAAAGACAAATGTCTTTATATATATATATATATATATTGATATACAATAATCATCTACAGAACTTCTATACTCACAAGAGGAAAGCTAGCACACCAACTCCCCATACATCTGCAGCAAATCCGGTTCGTTCTTTATATATATATATATTGATATACAATAATCATCTACAGAACTTCTATACTCACAAGAGGAAAGCTAGCACACCAACTCACCATACATCTGCAGCAAATCCGGTTCGTTCTTTATATATATATATATACTGATATACAATAATCATCTACAGAACTTCTATACTCACAAGAGGAAAGCTAGCACACCAACTCCCCATACATCTGCAGCAAATCCGGTTCGTTCTTTATATATATATATATTGATATACAATAATCATCTACAGAACTTCTATACTCACAAGAGGAAAGCTAGCACACCAACTCACCATACATCTGCAGCAAATCCGGTTCGTTCTTTATATATATATATATACTGATATACAATAATCATCTACAGAACTTCTATACTCACAAGAGGAAAGCTAGCACACCAACTCCCCATACATCTGCAGCAAATCCGGTTCGTTCTTTATATATATATATATACTGATATACAATAATCATCTACAGAACTTCTATACTCACAAGAGGAAAGCTAGCACACCAACTCCCCATACATCTGCAGCAAATCCGGTTCGTTCTTTATATATATATATACTGATATACAATAATCATCTACAGAACTTCTATACTCACAAGAGGAAAGCTAGCACACCAACTCCCCATACATCTGCAGCAAATCCGGTTCGTTCTTTATATATATATATATTGATATACAATAATCATCTACAGAACTTCTATACTCACAAGAGGAAAGCTAGCACACCAACTCCCCATACATCTGCAGTAAATCCGGTTCGTTCTTTATATATATATATACTGATATACAATAATCATCTACAGAACTTCTATACTCACAAGAGGAAAGCTAGCACACCAACTCCCCATACATCGGCAGCAAATCCGGTTCGTTCTTTATATATATATATATTGATATACAATAATCATCTACAGAACTTCTATACTCACAAGAGGAAAGCTAGCACACCAACTCCCCATACATCTGCAGCAAATCCGGTTCGTTCTTGAGTGACAACTTCTGGTGCTATGGAAACAGAGAGTAATCTCTTAGCAACATATGTTTGTATAAAATCAGCTCTTCAGGGCCAAAACAAATACATAAAGAGTTGTCATATATGAAGTGTTATCAAGATAGGAAACTCAAGAGCCAAGAAAGAAACAAACATGGCCAAAATATCCCTTCGACTCTGCCTTGTGCAGAGATACGGTTTTCATTAAGGAATATGGGTGTTTTTGTTCCCATTTAAATTTTGTTGTTCTAATCAATGAAGTTCATCAAGTACTGAAGGTTTGTGAACCATTTGATAAATGAATCCAGTACATGTATTATGATTGAGTAAAACTGAGTTACTTCCCTTCTAGATCCATGAACCGTGGTGTAGTAATGAATTAATAGACCGGGCTCAGTGGTGTCGTGGTTTAGTCATCAGACATAAGGCTGGTAGGTACAGGGTTCACAGCCCGGTACCGGCTACCACCTAGAGTGAGTTTTAACGACTCAATGGGTAGGTGTAAGACCACTACACCCTCTTCTCTCTCACTAACCACTAACTCACTGTCATGGACAGACAGTCCAGATAGCCGAGGTGTGTACCCAGGAGAGTGTGCTTGAACCTTAATTGGATATAAGCACGAAAATATGTTGAAATTAAATTAAAAATGAATTAATTTACAGTTATATTTAGCTTACATTCACTGTTTATTCAAAGGCTGATAACGATATAGTTATTTAATATACAAATGAATCTTTTGAGATATGCTGTTTAGATAGCAATATTTTCATGACACTGAAGTCTAGTCACAAATAGCAGTTATCTTCCCATGTGTCAATCAAGTAATGGGAGGTTGAGGGTGTGGAAAGCTAAAAGTAAACCTCTTTACTGTACTAAGTACGTACATTGTACATCCTTTAATGGCTGACAATTCTGTATAGTCGTCCCCATATAGGTTCTAACAGACCAAATCAATTCCTATTGCCAATAATGTTAACGTTTACTAATAAAACTGATATAAGCAGCGTATCAACACACCCAGGAAGTACAGCAATAAAAAGTGTGGCACCTCACATCTAATCTACCTGCAAGGAAAAGGGGGGGGGGGGGGGGGGGGGGGGGGGGGGGTGGTCACATACCATTTAAGACATTTAATTAATGTTTTTAATAGCAACCGTCATTTTTGCTGAAAATTGCAGTTCCATTTTTGGGGGTACCCTGCATTAGTTTCAACCTCTGACATATACTGTATAACAACTGTATAACAAATAAAAGTGTATTTATTTATTGTCAATGGATAATAGTATTTGCACAGATAATCAATGTCACATATTACTACCAATCACACCCACAGCTGCTTTTACTCCGTAAATATTTGACAGTGCACCTCGAACTTTGACACGGAACTCTCTTCTTTGGTACTATGCAACCTATATTAGTATACAACTTACTTTCGTTTCTCCCCGCATAGTCAATTGAGTTACTTCCCTTTATATTATTATTTTTTCCATAAAGCCATTTCAAGCCCTTTACCTGTCATCTACATAAGTGGAAGGAAAGTTTGCTTAATTTATACTAGTACAGCATAACAAATTCGTAAGCAGCAAAGATGTTAAAAAACAAATCTGACATACCCATAAAATCTGGATAACCGGCTCTGGGAAAGACTTCTCCCTCTACGGTTTGCAGCTTTCGGGCGAGACTGAAATCCACGATCTTGATGTCAAGATGGCGTCTACTCACCGTGAGCACACTGCTGGGCTGGAGGTTGAGGTGAGCGATTCCGAGATGATGTAGATACTGCAGACCACTCAACACCTTTTAGTAGATAGATAAAAAGAGTACATGTATAAGTATAGAAAGTAATATATATCAAGGGCCATAACTCCATGAAAAATTGGTATATAGTCATGAAAGTTAAGCTTGATCTGTACTAGTACATGATAAAGCTATATAAAACATTTCAGGCATTGAAAAAAAAAAAAAAATCAGAAAAATTTCATATCTCCTAAATTCAAGGCCCAGAACTCATGTCAAAAATGGGTAAATTTCCGTGAAAGTCAAACTTGATCTGTAACAGTACATAATAAAGCTATACACAATATTAGTTCAATATCTTGAGGCATTGTGAAAAGAAGGCCCGGCAAACATTGTGGGACAGACTACATGTGTGAAACCTATAGTCCCCTCTGGTTGGACTGGTAGGGGATTAATATACAGATAAGTAAGTAAAAAAGAAAAATTACCACCCGGGAAAAAAAGGTAAAATAAGAAAAAAGTGGCAGTAGAGTACTTCACATATCTTCTTGTATTAATTAACAGAAAATGTAACCTTTCATTATGTACTGTAATAATAGGTGTTAGAAGCTCCGAATAAGAAATTGAATAATAAAAAAAGAAGAAAATAAGTAAAGGAACAAAGAAAGAATGAAAGAATGAAAGAAAGAATAGATGGGCAAGTCAATGAAAGTGTGAATGAATACACTGATGGGTCGGTGGAAGTGTGGATACTTTAACCATCATAGTAACAGTTAAATAACGAGGTCCCACTATATATATATAAATATAAACCCCCGACATACCTGTTTAATTATTCGTACAACCGTGCTCTCAGTGTATTTCCTTCTGAAGGTCAAATGGTTCACAATATTATCCCCGTCCAGTCTTTGGAGGAACAAGTATGTGTGCGTGGGCGTTGAATAACAGTCTAACAGTGTCACAATGCATTCATGTCGAATTCCATGAAGGATGTCGTATTCATGTAAACTATCAGATTCCTTGCTGACTGGTACAATCTTACACACTAGGTTGTCTCCCTTTGACTTGTGAGTGCAGTACTTGATTTGTGAAAATTTCCCCCTATAATAGAAAATGAATGATACAATCTTACTAACTAGGTTGTCTCCCTTTAATTAATGTATACAGTACTTGTGAAAATTTTCCCCAATAAAGAAAATCTATACTATGACTGGTATAATTTTACAAATTAGATTGTCGACTTGAGTATGCAAAGAAAGAAAGAAAAAAATGTTTTATTTAACAACGCACTCAACACATTTCATTGACAGTTATATGGCGTCAGACTTATGGTTAAGGACCACACAGATATTGAGAGAGGAAATCCGCTGTTGCCACTTCATAGGCTACTCTTTTCGATTAGCAGCAAGGGATAAGATAGTATATACCATGGCCTTTGATATACCAGTTGTGGTGCACTGGCTGGAACGAGAAATAGTCCAATGGGCCCACCGACGGGGATCGATCCCACATCGACCGCACATCGAGCGAGCACCTTACCACTGGGCTACGTCCCACCATGATTTGAGTATGCAGTACTGGATCTGTGAAAGTGTTTTGCATTTCATTATATTGTTATCTATGGTCTATATATTGAAGAAATTATTGCCTATAACAGCATTAGCCATGTACTTTACTATGGACTTATTTAGTTGTCATCATCAGTTATCTTTCAACAGCAATGAATATTAACTTAAATCCTTACTTCCAAACAGCATTTTCAAAACTGTAATCTGTTTCTGGTGATGTTTTCCTGACCACTACGTCCGTCTTTGACTGATCATCGGCTGGTGTCTCAAGTCCACTTGGTGCGTCTGTTACTGTAGGCGATTTTGGCATATCGTCACTCTGGTGTGACTGTGTCATCTCAAGGTCAAGTTCAGGGACACTGGTAATAATATCAGCACCTAGTACAAGAGATGGACATCATGTTATAGTAATAGTATTGTAATCAAGGCTCGAAACTCGCCAAACAATATAGTGGCCCAAAAAATAATAATGGATGTTGGCAAATTATGGTAAGCGAACCATGAGCAAGATTTTAATGTGGAATAAATATATGCAATACAAATATTAATAGTGGCTCATATGTTATAGCTCTAAAGAAGATCGCCTAAATAATATTATTTGGGCAACTAACGCCATTATTTTTTAATATTTAAGTCGCCCACACAGGACATTGGTCATGTTTGGTGACCTGGCCACAGGCAGTTTCGAGCCCTGATTGTAACACTGATACAAATACTCTCTCCTCTGAAACATGTCATGCTGAAATTTATCATTATTTAAAAAATTATTATTCACCATTCCCTGTTACAAAGGTCTACCCCCCCCCCCCCCCCCCCCCCCCCCCCCCTGTCCAGGGTGAAAACAGGAGACAGGTGGTTAACAAGATCAGGAGCTCAAGATAACAACCAGTAAAAGCTCTCATAAGATATGCATATATGCACAGTTGAATCCCGTTGGCTTGAATCCCATTGGTGCTGGAGAAAGCATTCGACCCATCGGGTAGTTCGACCTAACCATTCAATCAACATCAGATATTTCCGTAACATCAGTTAGAAAGTTGAATTAGATACATATTATTTTGGTAAACTGCAAACTTTCAAATTCCATCAATGTGTAATATAGCAAAATATCTGAGTGAAAGAATTTATTAGAAATTATGCCGATTGTGTGATGCAAAAGCCCTGGACAGTATTAATTAAATGTGTGGTTGCCGAAGTGATGACAGCTGAGTAACTCGCCCATTGTTTCATTTGAAACTGGTCTTGCAGCAGTGTTCAAAGTAACGCTGTATGCCGAGGCCCGTTTATGCACTAATTGTTTGACTGGTATCACAGTTCATCTAACAGTTACTGTAACACTAGCTGTACTGTAACACTAGCTGTACTGTAACACTAGCTGTACTGTAACACTAGCTGTACTGTAACACTAGCTGTACTGTAACACTAGCTGTACTTGAAAGATCATTACTGATAGCCACCTAACAAACAACATAAAGAAAGGATTGCATGGCCATTGTTGTGATTCCCCGATTAACTCAACCATAGTTCGTGCCGCCTAAAAAATTAACCCGAAGGTTGTAATAACCAACTGCACAAGCGCAGCAATAGTTGGTCCTTTACCGTGGTTTTTCATTTAATATTCTAGGGAAATATAGTTAATAACACAGAAGTGACCGATAATTTAGTTCGAGCGAAGGCTTATAGTTGACCCTGGATGTGTTCGACCTATCATCAGTTAATATAAGGGTTTACCGAACAAAAAACTTGGGTTCGAGCGTTGCGGTGTGTTCGACCCTTCCGAAGTGAAGCCAATGAGATTCTACTGTATATGTATACAGGGCTGCAGAAAGTACTCGCACACTCGCCAAATGCAAGTAAAAATTTGTACAGACGATTTAAAAAATGCAACTACCAGCCCAACGGTCTATCTGTCTTTTTGATTTTGTGATGTTGATTACTTACCAAGTGCTATTAGTAATGTTTTGTCAATATATCTATATATTTCATTTGAAGGGAAGACCCTGTACATTACAATATTGTTAATAATATATTGTTCTATAGACTGGCGGACTAGTCGAAATTCTGGCAGGCTAGTAAAATTTAGTTGGTTCTGGTCCGGCGGGCTAGTTAAGATATTTTCCATTCTGTACCCCTGTTTATATGTATAAAACTGGGGTGTTTTTTTCCAAAGCCAAAATTAAGAATGAAATTTCAAAAAAGGGAAAGGTGGGTTTTTGTTTTTTTTTAGCATTCATTCATTCCTAATTATTTGTTTGTTATATATACACACTCAAGTCCACTTTCCATTAATGCGATTCCACAGAAATCTTACCGTGTGCGTTTCCGAGCATGGAAATGTGCTTTTCCATCATCGTTATTACTGTTACTATCACTATTATCATTATCATCATCATCATTGTTATCATAACTGTCACTACCACTATTATCATTATTGTTATCACTATCACGACTACCATTATCATAATCCTTATTATCACTGTAGTCAACATAATTGTTATCGTCACTATCACTACAATCATCATAATCATCATCATCAGCACCACTACCACACACATCATTGATATATACACGTAGAGGATATTTCATGGTTTTTGTCAAATATGATTTATATTTCAAGTGCGTTCATGAGATATGATTGCAAACTTCACTCGATGAGATATAAATCATATTTGACAAAAAACATGACATTTTCTATTTATTATATTACGTTTGGCAATTTACCTTTATTTTTAAAATGCCAGCAGCAAAATAGTTCTTGCTTTCTTACAGTGAAGATAACACTTTCTACAGTGATGATAACACTTTCTACATTAAGATAACACACTTTCTACAGTGAAGATAACACTTTCTTACAGTGAAGATAACACTTTCTTACAGTGACAATAACACATTTTAGAGTGACTGGTAACATTTTTATTTCACTGACATTTTGAGATATTTTACTAAATGTTATATGATATATATAAAAAACTACACAAACCTTTGGATTTAGTTGTGACTTCTGTTGAAGACCAACTGAAGGCACCCGGACCATACTTGTTGAAAGCACTGATGCGGAACCGGTAAGCTGTGTCTGGTTCCAGTTGACTGATCTGTGCCGATTCATCCGTGGTGAAGACACCAGTCGTCCATTTTGTCTCACCTGAAATAAATAATACTTGATCGGTGAACACAAAAGAATCATGCATGTCATCACAGTACGGTATTTTGGTATTTGTTAAATGACAAATTGGCATGTTAAAAGTTTGTTTTGTTTAACGACACCACTAGTGCACACTGATTTAATAATCATCGGCTATTGGATGTCAAACATTTCTTAATTCTGACACGTGGTTATAGAGAGGAAACCCGTTACATTTTTTCATTAACAGTAAGGAATCTTTTATATGCACCATCCCATAGACTGGATAACACATACCACGGCCTTTGATGTATCAGTTGTGGTGCACTGACTGGGACAAGAAATAGCTCAATGGGTCCACTGACATGGATCGATCCCAGACCAACCACTCATCAAGCGAGTGCATTACCACTGGATAATGTGTAATCCCACTCGTCATGTATTAGACTAAGGATATTTGGTATTTAAGACATGGGTACTGTCAAACTTGTTCTAGGCATTATGAAAACAAAACATTTTAAAAACTGTATGTGGGACAGACGGACAGACAGACAGACAGACAGACAGAAGGATGGGGAAGACACCTATAGTCCCCTCCGGTTGGACCGTTAGGAGACAAAAAACCACCTATACAACCACCTATGACTAGTTGACTTTATTGGTGGTTTGTGTACTGTACACTTTACTTATCTTCACTCACCTGTCTTTCTGAAATCCACTCTGTAGTACAAAATGTCTGAGTTTCCGTCAGATTTCGGTGTGTCCCAGATTACTATCGCTTCATTGGCTGAAATGTGAGTGACCACAGGTCTTCCAGGCCGATCTGGGGTCTCTGAAATAAAATCAACATTACACAATTAGATATCAGCTTTGGTGTGGCAGTGTTAACACCATAGGCCTTAAGGCTTGAATATTATTTCAACTAGATATTTTCAACATTTTTCCATTAAATATGGTAAAAAAGACTCATCTTCTTCTGTTGTAGGCAGGGATAGCTCTGCCACTTCCCAAATTCGCCAATTGCGAATTTCAAAAATAACTGGCGAAATTTATTTTAATTTGGCGAAATAATTTCATGAAATTTTTATAGAAAATAACTGGGTTTGTGTAATTTTTAAAGTTGTGGTAGATAATTTGGCGAAATTTTATGCTGACCCAGAACTAGCCCTAGTAAGGTATAGAAGTTGTTGTATGTTCTTTCAGGAATATTGACCTATTTAATGGCCCAACAAAGTATAACCTGAAAATGTACATATTTGATTTGTCCATAACAGTACTTTATCCAACCACCTATATAACCACCATATCTCACTTATTGATAATATTTTGTAAAAATAATTGAATTATAGATCATGGTCCATAATTGAAAAACTAAAATTGCCCAGAGGGTTGACATGGATTTTTCTTCACTGTGGTTCAGTGTAGATGATATAACAGTGAGATTTGGTATCCCACATGAATGTAATTTTCATTTATAATCCATTTTGAGAGAACAAAGGTCCTTAAATCCGTAATGATATGCCTTTAAATACACAATTTGAAGTGTTTCATCGCAAAACGTGATAAACACCATATTAAAAAACATTGTGCGACCACCACTCAGACACTGTTCACATGAAGACAAACACAAGTTCAAATTAAGTTTTCAGAAAAAGACAATACGATTGTCTGAGGATATATCGCAGATTGCAGAGAAACTGGCGTAGTGTTTATAATGGTTTGGAATAAAACGTTTTTAGGATTGGGTGTGTATATTGGCGTTTATTGCGTTTTGTGATGAAATTCTTCATTTCCTTTTTAGACTTAACAAAATTTATTTATACAAACACTAAATAATAATAGAAAAAATCAAAGCAAATTTCTTACCTCCGACAGACAGTTTTGCATAACACAGACTCCTCCCAGACTTGTTGCGAGCGACACATTTGTAGACGCCCGTGTCGTACGCTTTAGCGTTAATGATCGTCAGTGACACGAAACCGTCATCAGTGAGATCCGTGACCATTCGATTTCCCTCCAGAATCAATTCCTCGTTGTGGTACCAGGCAATCGTCGGGATCGGGGGACACAAGACCTCACAGGTCAAGGTCACGTCCTGACCTACTTCAAATGAAATGTCGGTCAGCTTTCTTTTGAAGATAGGAACGGGTGACACTGAAAAGAAAAGAGAAAAGAAAAGAATGTTAACTTTAATGTTGATGTTAACATTGCATAAATATAACTCAGCACATTTATAAACTACAGCAATTTACATATGATGCTTGGAAGAGAGAGACAGAAATATACATACATACAGAGAGACAGAGCGAGAGACAGAGCGAGAGAGAGAGAGAGAGAGAGAGAGAGAGAGAGAGAGAGAGAGAGAGAGAGAGAGAGAGAGAGAGAGAGAGAGAGAGAGAGAGAGAGAGAGACAGACAGACAGACAGACAGACAGACACACAGAGACAGAGACAGAGAGATACTGAGAGACAGAAAGGAGGGAGAGAAAAGAAACCTGAGAGAGAGTGAGAGAGAGAAGGAAGGAAGAAAAGAAAAAAACA
The DNA here is from genome assembly GCF_016097555.1 of Gigantopelta aegis. Taxonomy (NCBI): domain Eukaryota; kingdom Metazoa; phylum Mollusca; class Gastropoda; order Neomphalida; family Peltospiridae; genus Gigantopelta; species Gigantopelta aegis. Next base: position 3,034,144 of record NC_054711.1, read on the forward strand.
TGCAAGAGAGAGAGACAGAGAGAAAAAGAGATAGAAAGAGAGAGTGAAAGAGAAAAAGTGTTTACCTTCTGGAACTGACGCCGTCATGGAATCTCTCTTCGTGTCCAGTCTAGACTCAGTTGGCCTTGTCGTTTTGCTGCTCTCCATCCACTTCATTTCTCTTTTGATAGAGGGAGATAACTCTTCCAACTCAGCTTTCGAACGATCAGCGTCTCTCAGACGAGACAGCTCGCGTTCCGGACTCTGTTCGAACCGTGCATGCCAGTCGTACCTAGAAACAGGCAAAACAAAACTATCACACACAAATGTTTTACTAGCTTAGCTTAGCAACTGGTTTAACGTGTCCATATACCACTAGGGTTTCGAACACGTCTATCCCAAGTCCGGCCTCCATAGAGGGGATTCGAACCTAATGAGCTAATAAGGAAATTCCCACTAGTTACTATCAGTTGGAGCACTTTATACCAACAACACTACAAGAGGGTTTTTTTCCCCTGTTTAATGACACCACTAGAGCACACTGATTTATTAATCATCGGTTATTGGATGTCAAACATTTGATCATTACGACATGTAGTCATCAGAGGAAACCCGCTACATTTGTCCATAAGCAGCAAGGAATCTTTTATTTGCCATTTCCCACAAACAGGATAGCACATACCAAGGCCTTTGAAATACCAGTCATGGGGCTTTGATTGGGATGGGGAAAGAACCAATCAAAGAATGCAGCGTTTCTGCCAGAAAGAATTTTTGGGTATGGCGCTATGGAATTGAATGCAACCACAGTCAACAGGGGGTATGGAGGCCTCCCCAAGAAAGAAAATGAGTTATGTTGAGGGTTAGGCTTAAGACAATCATACAGTAATGATAAGAATAATTAATTTTGTCAAAACGTTAACTTAAAAAAAAAGGCAAAAATATTTGGTTATGGCCTCATACCCGTTTTACCCTCTGGCAGAAACCTTGGAATGGGTTCACTAAGGTAGTCCGATCCTAAAACGCAAACACCTTAAGCAAGCACTCTACCCACTGAGCTAGATCTTGCACTTTATTAATGATGACAGATAAGTAATGGCATTGACATCTCAGAAGAAAGAGTCAGAGAAAACTGACAGAATGGGGTCAAAGTGTTCAGAAACTAGGGTCTGTCTCTTTAATTCATAAAATTATACCAGCCTTGGTGGTGTCGTGGTTAAGCCAACCGACATAAGGCTAGTAGGTACTGGGTTCGCAGCCCGGTACCGGCTCCAACCCAGAGTGAGTTTTAATGACTCAATGGGTAGGTGTAAAACCACTATGCCCTCTTCTCTCTCGCATTAATCACTAACCCACTGTAATGAATGAATGAATGAATGAATGTTTAACGACACCCCAGCACAAAAATACACATCAGCTATTGGGTGTCAGAAAGATAAGTATATGAAGATATTTATATAATTATGAAAGCCACAGTGTAAAGAGCTATGGGGAAAAGTATAATACAATACAGATATCAAGGTAAGTATATTGTAAAACTTTGTATAGAAATCAAAATGTTTTAAAAACTTTAAATCAATTTTGGATGGAATTTAAACAATTACTCAGATAGCTGAGGTGTGTGCCCAGGATAGCGTGATTGAGAGAGATATCAGCATGGAAATAAAGTTGAAATGAACTGATGAAATCATACCAAGTCTGGTTATCGAGAAACTCTCCGAACTCCTGCGATCTTGGGAACACCACTTGTCCCGACGATCGGTCGACCGCCGGGTGAAGGTTTCTCTCGTACACAATTCCATCGAGGAGACGAGACAGATTCTGTCTCACGGCAACCGTGTGCACCATTTCAGCTCGTCTCTACAAAACAATAAGTATTAACATATAACAAGAATTCTGTGAAATTAAATGACTCACATACCAAAAAAACACGTATTTGGTGTTCCACAGATGTTCACCTCAATGCATGTCAAACAAAAAGAAAAGAAAAAAACTCAATAAAATCTATATATAGATAAATAATTTGTTTTAAAAATTCAAATTTAAAGAAAATGAAATTAAAGAAATAAAATTCAAAGTTTAAATGTAATAAATTTCATTTTGTTTTAACATACACTGAGATGAGCATTCATCGATAGAACTATAGACCAAGTTTCATTGATGTAGGACATACAAGATGCAAAAGTTGATGCTGTTAACACCACCAATAAAGTAATACCTCTAACTTCCCTAGGATGGGAAAATCACCAATCAGAGAATGGGTCCACTGACAGAAAGAAAGACATGTTTTATTTAATGATGCACTCAACACATTTTATTTACGGTTATATGGCATCCGACATATGGTTAAGGACCACACAGATATTGAGGGAGGAAACCTGCTGTCACCACTTCATAGGCTACTCTTTTCGATTAGCAGCAAGGGATCTTTTATATGCACCATCCCACAGACAGGATAGTACATACCGTGGTCTTTGTTATACCAGTCGTGGTGCTCTGGCTGGAGCGAGAAATCATTGAAATAAGATGCAAAAGTTGATGATGTTACCACCACCAATAAAGTAATACCTTTAACTCTCAAATCAGAAAATGGATCCAATGATAGGGTTTGATGCTACAACTAAAGTGCATGAGACAAACACTCTACCCACTGAGCTATATCCTGCCTCACAGGGAAGCAAAAATAATAATAATATATACTGAATTTATGTAACTCACTTGTGCTTTGTTTGCAGATTGGAACTCTCTAAGTTTGCTGATGTCTAGTTTGCGACCTTCACCTTTGCTAGTATTGTTGGCAATCCATGGGTGAGACAAGCATTCGTCAACACTCATTCTATTACTGGAAACAAAAATAACAAAATGTTTAATGAAAATATGTGATAAACCAGAATTCTGAGAGTACTACTAAAGTAATACATGTCGCATACAGGGCTCAGCAAATTTTCATATCTTCTTAGTTGAAGGGCCATAACTCTATTAAAGATGTGCAAATCTCCATGAAAATCAAACTTGATCTGTAACTTTACATGATGAAGTTACACATTTAATTTTAGCTCAGCATATTTACTACTGATATTATCAAAAAATAGAACCTATGTGAAAGTTATGTCATAAATAACATTTATAAAAATTTAGACAATTTTTCGTTTTCTTCTCAATATTGCAATACCAACTTAAATACAAACACCAGTAAAAAAAAACCTCCACTGAATATGTTTGATTGTTATCCTACTTTGTCCTAACGTTGATAAGATAACTCATTTGAATGTTGACTGCTGTGTTTAGGAAGACCAGTCGCATCTCAACTATAGTTGAGAATGAGTTTTATATTTGTTTCGCGCATCTCAACTACAGTTGAGAATGAAAGGAAAAGAGTTAAATAAACATTCCTTTCCTTTCCTCCTTATGAATATTTTAACTGCATATCTTACCTTGCATTCTTTTGAAGGAGTTTCGAGATGAAGTCCTTTGCGTCTTCAGAAATATTTTTAAAAGCATCAGCATTGAATTCACAAGATTCTGATCTCCGCAGAGTTTCTGATACATCTTCTGATTGGAACGGGGAGCTGCCAGTTAGTCTGTAATGCAAAGATTATTCAGAATGAACTACAGGAATAAAAATAATCATTTAAGGATTGTATATTATTTCTTATACGTTCATCAGGGAATTAATTTTTTTTTTAAATCATTAACAAACTGTTTTAATTGGCAAAACTGTTCACACATAAGTGTAGATCAAAAGAGTACACACTTAACATTTTATCTGGTTCTGGGGTGAATGTAGTTAAAAAAACAACAACCCCAAAACCCCCCCAAAACAAAACCAAAAAAACCTACCTTACAAAATATTTTGAGTACCGTATATTGCCGTGTATTAGCCGACTCCTTGTATAAGCCGACCTCTTAGTTTGACCCTAAATATCAAGTACAAAATCATCAGCTTCATGTATAAGCCGAAGTCATCTTTTGTCCAGTTGTACATTGTATTGATTTCAGTAATACTGTCAACAAATAGACATATGCTTTTCTTTTTCATTATATTTTCTTTCCATTTAATTAATACAGACACGGTAATTGTTATGGCAATGCTGTCTTCCATAAGTAATTTAATTATTCACTGGACAGCCAATAATAAACTCATTAAGGCATGTTTAATCCCTGTTTTCCCCTCCACACAGAGAAATGATTCTGTGGTCCATGGCTGTTTACACAAAATTGTGTGATCCAATCAAATAAGAACTTACAGAATGATATAGACAGAGGTGTCAAACAAAGATGGCGGAAAACGTTTTTTTCCATTGAAATGACAAAACAAGTAATTTTTATTATTATTCATCAAACTATTAATACATTCAAGAACAAAAAACTACATAATATTGCATGATGGGGTGTTTTATTTTTACTGTGCACAAATTATTGTTACATAAGCTGTGAAAGGCTGAAAGCTAGGGTCTGATCAAAATTTGTAAGTTGTGATCGAGAGTGTTTTCGATCGGAATTTTACGAACCAATTTGTTGCCTCCGTGTATAAGCCGACTCTCTTCTTTTGGAAAGTATTTCTAGACTTCTAAAGTCGGCTAACACATGGCAATATACGGTACGTTAACTGAAACACACTAAATTTTTGTTATGCCTAATCAAAATTGTAACAACAAAAAATTCATGGGTGAGGGCTGTAATTTCTTTAACTACACCTATAAGATAAGGGAGATAACTAAATACTTACAAGACATGGGAGATAATTCCAACTGCCCATAGATCCGATGCTTTAGTGATTGGATCGTTGCTGATCTGTTCCGGAGACGCAAATCCCGGTGTCCCATAATTCATTCTGACATCCCGCGAGGCTTGTAGCATTCGGGAAAACCCAAAATCAATCAGAGTAATATCGTCTGAACTCGGAGTTTTCAGAAGAATGTTAGAAGGCTGGAAATAAAAAATATTACGAGTTTAATTAGTGTTTATAGAGAATAAGATATGGTGATTTTTCTTGCATAACCTGCTGTCAATCAGTGTAATATCATCTGAGGTTGGAATTTACAAAGATGTTAGACGGCTGGAAATTAAAAATATTACAAGTTTAATTAGTGGTTATGTAGAATAAGACATTGTGATTTTTCTTGTTTGACCTGCTGTCAATTAGTGAAGATTCGTCTTAGGTCAGAGTTTTCAGAAGTAGGGCCTCCACGAGTTCAAAATATTGGACTTGAGTACTTGAGGGTCAAACTTGACCCGGACCCGAGTACCCGGCACTTACTACTAGATGATAATGAAACTAAAGAATAAAGTAAAGTATATGCATCTTAATTCCAGTGCTGAACATGAATCCGAAATCATGGTATTGAATTGCATTTAAAAACCAGTTGATGCATTCAGTATTGTGATGGACGGACGGCCAGATTAAAAAGAGAAGCTACTGCATGATCATATGATTATTGTGTAACTTGTATTACTGGTTAGTTACTGCTGAAGTTAATGCTCTACACTGTCTCATTTGTACGGGTACCCGAGTCCTGTGAACGGACTCGAGTCTTGCTAGACACGACCCGTGCCCGAGTACTCGTGGAGACCCTATTCAGAAGAATGTTGGAGGGCTGAAAACTTAAAATATTATGAGTTTAATCAAGATGTAAGCAGAATAAGACATTGTGATTGTTCTTGCTTGACCTGTTACCAATCAGTGTAATATCGTCTCAGGTCGGAGTTTTTAGAAGGATGTTGGAGGGCTTGTAATAAAAAATAATATGACTTTAATCAGTGTTTACGCAGTAAAAGACACTAAACAATGGACGGTCTTTACCAAGAGTTAAGCACTGATTAATAAATCAATGTGCTCTTGTTAAATAAAACAAACTGGTACCTCGGTTAATAGGGAAATTCCCTCTAGTAGGAGAACTTTATATCAACACCACTAATAAATACATGACTTGGGCACATTAATTTATTGAAAGTCAAACTTTTGGTCACTGTAACACATAGTCAGAGAAAACCCTTTACATTTTTCCATTAGTAGCAAGGGATCTTTTATATGCACCATCCCATAAACAGTACAGCACATACCACGGCCTTTGTTTTACCAGTTGTGGGGCACCGATTGGGACAGGAAAAACCCAATCAGAGAATGTTTCCACCAAGAGGATTCGATCCTTCAACCCGAACACCTCAGACAAGCACATACTAAACACTTACAAGACAGGGGAGACCCAGATTTCCAACCCCCACCCCACAAAGAAAACTAATTAAAACAATGGCTCTCACCTTCAGGTCGAGATGTACCACATTCAACCTCTGCATGTGTTGTAGGACATTAAGAAGCTGCTTCACGTAAAACACTGCATCACCTTCTGTCCAGTGGTCTCCCTTTACGATGTGATCCAGAACCTCTCCACCAGTCAGTCTATGCTTTGTTAAAGATCATTCTTTTTTCTAAATTCAGTTACATGTGATACACATAATGTGTGCTATAGTGTATATATTGAATATAACACTAATTTTTGCTAGATATCATATTTACGAAAAACAAGTAAATTTCACATGTCAGATACCACTGGAAGTTTACGGGTTTCATAAAAATGTTATCAAGCGACAATGAGTGTAGAATTTTATTTATTACCCACCATCAAATAATGATAATTACTTCCAACACTACTCAGTGAGACATGTGGAGGCTGTCAGCTAAGACTAGTGATGTCATTTAGCAACTAATAAGCACCACTAGGTGCGTATGAAATTTGTATGACACATACAGACATTCAGCAGGAGGGTAATAAGTATGTGCTATAGTGTATGTTTTAGATCAGAATATTATAAACAGGGAACACTCGATGAGTGGCCGTTAGATATCAACATGCTTGAACCTTAATTGGACATAAACACCAACTGACTGACTGACCGACTGAATAAATTACTAACTGACCAACTGACTTACTGTCTGACATACTGACTGACTGACTGACCAACTGACCAACTGAATAACTTACTGACTGACTGACCTACTGAATGACTTACTGACCTACTGACTGACTGACTTACTGAATAACTTACTGACTGACTGACCTACTGAATGACTTTCTGACTGACTGACCTACTGAATGACTTACTGACTGACCAACCGAATGAAGGACAAAACTGGCTAATCGCAGCAAAGCTGACAAAATCCAGCCAAAGGAATGTACTACGTGCGAATACTACTTGCAATCTAACTCTTGTGCACAGCGTGGCAGACTCGGTTTTTTTTTTGACAAAATGGAAGAGCACATTTCTGCGTTTCCGCTTAGCTTTCACATCCCTGCAAATGACACTATTGTACGACATCAAGGATACAGCTCGCTGACCAGAATCAACTGTTTGGGCGTCTCGTATGCATCTCTGATGGACACGACATTTGGGTGATTCACACATCGCAGGTTGTCGAGCTCATTACGGAAAAATGCCTTGTCCGAATCCTCCATGACTTGGACAAACTTGGCAGCAAACTCGCGTCCCGTGTTCTTCTCAACCACCCTCCGCACAATGGCGTGTCGGCCCCTGAAATAAAAAAAAACATCCATCATATGCAACCAAGTGGGATAGAAAAAGTACAGCCGAAATGGTGGATAAAAATTTCGACTCGGGATGATGTTTATTCTAAAAAGTATAAGTTTTACATTGTTCAACTCCAATGATTAGTTTATAGACATAACAATAGAGTTAGGTCCCCTTAAGAATAATCACATGATAGGTTATGAAAGATTTACAGGATAACTAAACGAGCTTCCATTTCGTATCATGTTTATGTCCCGAGTGAAATAATTTTCAGTTTAGCAAGAGACAATGAAAATTATTTCACGAGGGCCATAAACACGATACGAAATGGTATCGAGTTTAATATCCTATTTATTACCCATAATCAATCTTAATTTATATCACTCAACTCTTTTAGTTGACGTTCCTGTAAGGTTGTAGTGCGCCAGTCATTGACATCAAAGTGTTACATCTCACTTGGCGTTCTAGTGGGACGTATCACTTTGATATGTACCAAGATATTTTTAACCATATGGGCAATAAAGAAATATCTTTACTAGGTGTCTTTCGTAGGATAGCTCTGTCGTATATACTAAAGGATAACAGGAACATTAATCTAATGAAATCTCAGTACACTTTGTTGATGTCACACCCCTCTGAAACCTCCACTGATAACTATTTCTCGCTCCAGCCAGTGCACCACGACTGGTACATCAAAGGCCATGGTATGTGCTATCATATCTATGGGATGGTGCATATAAAAGATCTCTTGCAGTCAATCGAAAAGAGTAGCCCATGAAGTGGCGACAGCGGGTTTCCTCCCTCAATATCTGTGT
>NC_054711.1:3044961-3057262 GCF_016097555.1 Gigantopelta aegis
CGATCTCCAGAGTCCAGCTTCTGTCCACTGAAATACCACGTGATATTTGGTGCGGGACTGCCCTGCAGCATGAGGGAGATCTTCACTGGGTGAGACAGGATGCCATACTGAACAGCCTCGTGGGAGACCGGTCTTAAGAAAGTAGGTGCAGAAATGGCAGCTTAAGAAAAAAAACGAAGAAAAGAAACATTATTAAGACACTGGTTGGGACGATGAGAAACCTAATCAGAGAATGAGTCTGCCAAAGAACGTTAGGCAAACACTCAACCGATTGAGCCAGATACTGCCCTGCTAAGTGCTAATATTGTTACTATTATTATATTACTAGGGCAGTTACATTCAAGAGCTTTAACATGCACCTTCAGAGCAAACTGTTATAGTGCACGTCTGTCATGGGCGCAAGTTCTGATTTTTGCCAGCTCTTCCGTCTAGAACACGGTACTACTAAGGTCGACAACAGTCACTTTTTGGACCATTGTTTTGGCTGTGTACACAATAAATAAAACATATTCAAAGGGAATTTTTTTATATCATATATTTGACAAAAGGTACTTTTTATTTCTTTCATCTTTTAAAACTTAAAATTAATATTTTACCTCTAGAATTATGAAAAACAAAAAAATACTGACCTGTAAACAGCGGTCTGCTTGTTATAGGAATTTGCCAGGGGTCAAGGTTAGTAGACCAGTTTTTATTTTAATGTGGCGAAGCACTGTAATAATATAGCTATTTTAAAATTTGAATGATGTCAGTATTCCAATCACATCACTTTGCATCTCCTTACAATAACCATAAACTGGATACATGACGTTTCCGTTTGAAGAATGCTGGGAAAATCCCAATGCAAAATTACTATTGAAAATTTTTTGTTTCAACTTTACTAATGCACCTGAAATGTCTGAAGAAAATCTTGTAATTAAAAAATTGTACCTTTTACAATTTATGGATTTCAAGTGAAATTACGGTAAGATATGCTATATTTATTGTGTACAAAGCCAAAACGAAGGTGAGAAAAGTGACTGTCGTCGACCTTAGTATTATTACTATAATTATTATCACTGATATAATTGCTGATATTATACTTATGTTATAGTCATAATCTTACTTTCATTAATGATATTATTATTTACATTTTCCCTTAACCATATGTCCGACGCCATATAACTGTAAATAAAATGTGTTGAGTGTGTCGTTAAATAAACCATTTCTATTTACATTTTGAGCCATTTACTTTTTCTTTTGTCCTTTTTCAGTCATTTGTTGAGAACATTTTTTGTTACGCCGTCTTTTAAAAATTCTTAATTTGTGACTTTTAAATCAGTTACCAAAACATTTTTATATTTAAAAAAAAAAAAAAAATCATAAATTTTATATTTTGTTAAAAAAAGGGAAACAAAACTGTCACCATACATTTACATAGAAATGTAATTAATATCATTATGATTGTCAAAATCTTTAGTTTTGTCCTATTCCAATCTATGTGGCAGTTTAACCACAGCCTTACCTGTGCCGTACAGGTAGGCAGGTTTTCCTGTATAATCGTCATCAGCTTTGGAGATGCTTTTTCTAGGACTAGTACTTCTTGTTCGCGAGATTGACCGTCTCAAAACAGGAGGAGGCGATTCTATAAAAATAAGACATGTTTTTAAAGCAGCCCAGTATTGGAAACACAACTGACCAATAGGCAAAGATATTAAAATAACAGTCACATGGAAAAACCTACAACTTGGCAAAAATATATACAGTAGAATCTCATTAGCTTGAACGCCCAACGGTCGAACCTACCGGTATTCTCGAACCAAGAACAATGTCCCGATTTTTTCTCTATTAAACCCTTTTATTTTGGTGCTGATTGGTTGAATACCCATGGGGTCGAACAGAAGCTTTCTCTCGAACCAGTTTATTGGTCCGAACTGTAAAACTAAACATATTTAGCTCGAACGACTAAGTCTATCTGAAGAAATACAGAAAATTATTTATGTACGAAATTTTCACTGATCCTGTTATAGAAGCACCCGACAACGGCCGAATGCATGGTTCAAACTACCCGATGGGTCGAATAGACTTTGATGCACCAACAGTGTTCGAGCCAATGAGATTCTACTGTATATCTATATATACTCTTCAAAAGAAGAAACGCAAAACCACATTGTCGTAACATTTGGAGAATTGATTTAATTATTGAATGGTGAGTCCGATAATTACCAAATGTTGCAGGATTGTTCACAATTCACTCTAGTCCATTGTGAGTAAGTGATAGGACACATCACCAAGGTCAAGGTCATCTGGAGTCAATACCGGGTGTGGCCTCCGCGTGTGTTGACAACTGCCTGGCACCGCCTGCCCATTGAAGCAACCAGAGTACGGATGACGTCCCGGGGGATGGTGGCCCACTCGGCCTGCAAGGCTGCTGCCAGCTCGGGCAGGGTCTGGGGCTGTGGTTGTCGCTGTCGGAGGCGTCGGTCCAACTCGTCCCATAGATGCTCAATTGGGTTCAAATCCGGTGATATCGATGGCCAAGGAAGGACATTAATGTTGTTGTTCTGTAGGAAAGCCGTTGTGAGACGTGCTGTGTGAGGCCTGGCGTTGTCATGTTGGAACACTGCGTTGGCGTTGGCCATAAATGGAACGATGTGTGGCCGGAGGATCTGGTCAATGTAGCCCTGTGCATTCAGGTTGCCCTGCACGTGGACCAGGTCAGTTCTGCCAGTGTGTGAGATGGCTGCCCACACCATGACACTACCCCCGCCGAATCTGTCCACTTCCTGCACGCTGTTTGCCGCATAACGTTCACCACGACGCCTATACACGCGACATCTTCCATCATGACGTCGGAGTAGAAATCAGGACTCGTCACTGAACCACACCTGTCTCCATCGCAGTTGAGGCCATTGTCGATGAATCTGGCACCACTGCAGTCGGAGTCGACGGTGTTGTGGTGTTAAGATGACACCTCGAACTGGACGTCTGGCACGAATTCCTACCTCACGTAGGCGGTTCCGTACGGTCTGGTCGGATATCCTGCGCAAACCTGGTATTGCTGCGGCTGTGGAGGTGGCAGTAGTCAATCGTTCCCGAAGGTGGCGTACCCGGATGTAGCGGTCCTGCCCGGGGGTAGTGACACGTGGTCGACCGGATCTAGGGAGGTCACGTGTTGATCCATGTTGCTGGTAACGGTCCCACAGTCTGGAGATGGTGCTTGGGGACACATGGAATGCCCTGGCAACGGCCGTTCTGGATTCGCCTGCGTCTAGTCGGCCGATGGCATTGTTTCTCTGCGGTTCACTGAGACGTGGCATGTCCTGGATTGTCAACTGTCGGCCAGATACAGAGGCCAGGCAAGCGAACACCCTGCACTTTTATACTGTCGGTGTTCATGTTGCACGTGCAGACAACGCACGTGCAGTGGTGACATGGTTTGCACGTGGCTGCGTTTTTGCGAATATTCACATTTTGGAACTTTATTGTACAGTAGCTGCGTTTTATCGCATGTAACCGTGGGAATGTGTTTGGGACATGCAATGACCTTATATTCACAAAGCATGAACCGGTAGGAAACATAAAATCGGAGTTATAACCCATTTGTACCCTTTTGCGTTTCTTTTTTTGAAGAGTATATATTTTATTTTGGTGCAAATAATAGGTAATAACCTCAATAAAACTAAATCTCAGGAATTATTACACACCCATTTAACCATACTCTAGTAATAAAGACAATTCTGACTGTGTAATAAAACAATATTTTATTGAGAGATTACCCTTTTAACATGCCCCTATACCACTAAGGTTTCGGACATTATTTTATTGAGAGATTACCCTTTTAACATGCCCCTATACCACTAAGGTTTCAGACATTATTTTATTGAGAGAGTACCCTTTTAACATGCCCCTATACCACTAAGGTTTCAGACATTATTTTATTGAGAGATTACCCTTTTAACATGCCCCTATACCACTAAGGTTTCGGACATTATTTTATTGAGAGAGTACCCTTTTAACATGCCCCTATACCACTAAGGTTTCGGACATTATTTTATTGAGAGATTACCCTTTTAACATGCCCCTATACCACTAAGGTTTCGGACATTATTTTATTGAGACATTACCCTTTTAACATGCCCCTATACCACTAAGGTTTCAGGCATTATTTTATTGAGAGAGTACCCTTTTAACATGCCCCTATACCACTAAGGTTTCGGACATTATTTTATTGAGAGATTACCCTTTTAACATGCCCCTATACCACTAAGGTTTCGGACATTATTTTATTAAGAGATTACCCTTTTAACATGCCTATACCACTAAGGTTTCGGACATTATTTTATTGAGAGAGTACCCTTTTAACATGCCCCTATACCACTAAGGTTTCGGACATTATTTTATTGAGAGAGTACCCTTTTAACATGCCCCTATACCACTAAGGTTTCGGACATTATTTTATTGAGAGATTACCCTTTTAACATGCCCCTATACCACTAAGGTTTCAGCCATTATTTTATTGAGAGAGTACCCTTTTAACATGCCCCTATACCACTAAGGTTTCGGACATTATTTTATTGAGAGATTACCCTTTTAACATGCCCCTATACCACTAAGGTTTCGGACATTATTTTATTGAGAGATTACCCTTTTAACATGCCCCTATACCACTAAGGTTTCGGACATTATTTTATTGAGAGAGTACCCTTTTAACATGCCCCTATACCACTAAGGTTTCGGACATTATTTTATTGAGAGAGTACCCTTTTAACATGCCCCTATACCACTAAGGTTTCGGACATTATTTTATTGAGAGAGTACCCTTTTAACATGCCCCTATACCACTAAGGTTTCGGACATTATTTTATTGAGAGAGTACCCTTTTAACATGCCCCTATACCACTAAGGTTTCGGACATTATTTTATTGAGAGAGTACCCTTTTAACATGCCCCTATACCACTAAGGTTTCGGACATTATTTTATTGAGAGAGTACCCTTTTAACATGCCCCTATACCACTAAGGTTTCGGACATTATTTTATTGAGAGAGTACCCTTTTAACATGCCCCTATACCACTAAGGTTTCCGACATTATTTTATTGAGAGAGTACCCTTTTAACATGCCCCTATACCACTAAGGTTTCCGACATTATTTTATTGAGAGAGTACCCTTTTAACATGCCCCTATACCACTAAGGTTTCGGACATTATTTTATTGAGAGATTACCCTTTTAACATGCCCCTATACCACTAAGGTTTCGGACATTATTTTATTGAGAGAGTACCCTTTAACATGCCCCTATACCACTAAGGTTTCGGACATTATTTTATTGAGAGATTACCCTTTTAACATGCCCCTATACCACTAAGGTTTCGGACATTATTTTATTGAGAGATTACCCTTTTAACATGCCCCTATACCACTAAGGTTTCGGACATTATTTTATTGAGAGAGTACCCTTTTAACATGCCCCTATACCACTAAGGTTTCGGACATTATTTTATTGAGAGAGTACCCTTTTAACGTGCCCCTATACCACTAAGGTTTCAGGCATTATTTTATTGAGAGATTACCCTTTTAACATGCCCCTATACCACTAAGGTTTCAGGCATTATTTTATTGAGAGAGTACCCTTTTAACATGCCCCTATACCACTAAGGTTTCGGACATTATTTTATTGAGAGATTACCCTTTTAACATGCCCCTATACCACTAAGGTTTCGGACATTATTTTATTGAGAGATTACCCTTTTAACATGCCCCTATACCACTAAGGTTTCGGACATTATTTTATTGAGAGATTACCCTTTTAACATGCCCCTATACCACTAAGGTTTCGGACATTATTTTATTGAGAGAGTACCCTTTTAACATGCCCCTATACCACTAAGGTTTCGGACATTATTTTATTGAGAGATTACCCTTTTAACATGCCCCTATACCACTAAGGTTTCGGACATTATTTTATTGAGAGAGTACCCTTTTAACATGCCCCTATACCACTAAGGTTTCGGACATTATTTTATTGAGAGAGTACCCTTTTAACATGCCCCTATACCACTAAGGTTTCGGACATTATTTTATTGAGAGATTACCCTTTTAACATGCCCCTATACCACTAAGGTTTCGGACATTATTTTATTGAGAGATTACCCTTTTAACATGCCCCTATACCACTAAGGTTTCAGACATTATTTTATTGAGAGAGTACCCTTTTAACATGCCCCTATACCACTAAGGTTTCAGGCATTATTTTATTGAGAGAGTACCCTTTTAACATGCCCCTATACCACTAAGGTTTCGGACATTATTTTATTGAACATCTGTGTGATACAAAATCTCACATGCTTAGCTACATGTTCACCTGAATGATGACGTCCTTAGCCAGGATGCTCAGTGTTCAGTCAATTCCGTAAAATTTAACCAAGTTTCCAAATGAAGTAAGTTGTGTTATTTAATTAAACTTTTGTTTATTATAATATAGAAAGGTGGTATGTAATAAATACATGTTATTTATTGCACTTGTTTATAGTGTGCAAGATTTATACCACTCGATCGCTATTCCTGCACACTATAAACTCATGTAATAAATAACATGACAATCAACTGGTATGTGGTTCTGTTTATATATTATATAACATTTAGTGAAATATCTTAAAATATCAGTGAAATAAAAGTGTTATCAGTCACTCAGTGACGATAACACATTTTAGAGTGAAAATTTCACTATTTCACTCTAAAATGTGTTATCGTCACCGTAGAATGTATTATCTTCACTCTAAGAAAGCCGGAACTATTTTGTTGCTGGTATTTTAAAATTAAAGGTAAATTGCCAAAAGTTATATAATAAATAGAAAATTACATGTTTTTTGTGAAATATGATTTATATCTCATCTCGTGAAGTTTGCAATCATATCACACTTGTCACACAAGCGCGACTCATGAGATATGATTGCAAACTTCATTCGGTGAGATATAAATCATATTTGACAAAAAACATGAAATATCCTCTATGTATCTATGTTAATTATATATTGTAAAAACACAGCATCAATAACGTCACTTTCTCAACACCAATCTTCGAACCACATTTATTTGGTTTTTGATGTCATGTTAAGTTGTAGACTTTCACATGTAACGGCTTTTAAAATTTAAATAATTTTTTTATGGAAGTTGTTTCATCACAGACATTACAAGATAAAGCAGGAAAAGACAACTCACCACTCTTCCTGTAGAGTGAGACGGGTAATGTGGGCTCACTAGTTCCGAACTCATTCTGAGCTCGCACTCGGAACATATACTCCTGGTTGGATCGGAGATTGGAAACTCGGAAACTCGTATCGCTCTGGCCCTCCACCAGGCGACGCCACAGGTTGGTTGGAAGTTCTCGTTCCTCCACAATGTATGTGATTGGGGTTGATCTCAGATAGGACGGCATGCGGGCTGGTGCCCATGACAACAGAAGACTGTCTTCCGTTTCGCTGGAAATGGTCGGGCGTCCTGTTGGCACTCGGGGTGGAACTAGAATTTTAAATTGAAAATTGAAATTGAAATTGAACATTGAAATTGAAATTGAACATTGAAATTGAAAATTGAAAATTGAAATTGAAATTAAAAAAAAGAAAAAAAAGAATAAAAATTAAAAAATTTAAATTAAATTAAAATTAAAAAAAAGAGCAAAAAACATATTGATTATTTTCATAACAATAAATGAAAATAAAGAACATATTTTTTATCATGCCCCATTTTGGGATTTTGTTCACTCTAGTTAATTAAGTTATTTGATTTTGCTCGCAGGAGTCTAAGCGTCGGATCATCAAGCATGACGAAACCCACCACTCTCTCACTCTGCGGGACGTGTACCCGTCTAATGAGGGAGAATACATTGCCAAGGCCGTTAACGTTGTGGACGAGGCCGAGACAAAAGCTTGGCTGAGTGTGTACGAACCACGCGACAAGTCGCCATCTCCAATATCTTATGAGTATACAATTATTATATATCTAAGAATTGACCACAATTACTTTTTGATTCATGCAAGTATGAACCAAAAACCCGATGTGCACACTGTATGACTCCATGTGCACATCGTTTTATCAGTTCATACTTGCATGAACCAAAACATAATTGCCGTCAAATGTTATAATTAAATTTATATGCATACTCTCTTCCCTCTCACCAGAACTAACCCTCCGCCACCCTGGAAATATATTATGTATGATCTTAAATAGTGCCCACATCACACATGACACACCACTTAACACCAAGCTAGTGCATCACGACTGGTATATCAAAGGCTGTGGTATGTGTTATCCTGTTTGTGGGATGGTGCATATAAAAGATCCCTTGCTACTAACAACAAAATGTATCGGGTTTCCTCTCTAAAACTATATGTCGCAATTACCGAATGTTTGACACCCAATAGCTGATGATTAATAAATCAATGTGATCTAGTGGTGTCATGAACAAAACAAACAAACACACACTAAACACCAGTACACACATTGGAGATTCTGCTAAACTGGGCAGAGGCATATGTCATTCTCCTGTAGTCCATTATGTTTACACATTCAAGATACAAGAAAATAGAAAGAAATGTTTTATTTAACGATGCACTCAACACATTTTATTTATGGTTATATGGCGTCAGACATATCGTTAAGGACCACACAGATATAGAGAGAGGAAACCCGCTATTTAATTGCAAGTTTATGTGGTGGTTTTCTTTTTTCTGAAATTGTCTGAATTGTCTGAAACTCGCAAATTTCTCTTGTATTTGACTTCTAAGATCACAAACCAACAATAGATTATTCCCGACAATACAGATCACAAACCAGGTGTTGATAGTTGATTTTATAGTTTTGTTGTGAACTGAAATATAGAGTCGATGTAGGAAGTAGATTATACCTGACTATACAGATGACAAATCAACAATAAAGTCAACTAGGTGTTGATAGTTGATTTGATAGTTGTGTTGTGTTGTGTACTGTACTCACCTCAGGTACTTATTGAGTCGATGTACGAAGTAGATTATTCCTGACAATACAGATCACAAATCAACAATAAAGTCAACTAGGCATTGTTAGATGATTTGATAGTTGTGTTGTGTACTGTACTGTACTGTACTGTACTCACCCCCGGTAGTTATTGAGTCGATGTATGAAATAGCTGTAACTGCCAGGTCGTCTCTGTCTCTGGACGGTGTTTTCGATAGAGACGCTGTTGACCAAAAACAAATACACAAGAAAACTTATACCTTAAGATTATGTTCAAAGTGCAATAATTATCATTTACAACTCAGTCAAACTCAAAAATTTTACACTTACAAATACTTAACTCAAATTTTACACTTTAAAAATACTCAACTCAAATTTTACACTTGAAAATATTAAACTTGAGACATAAACATCATACAAAAAAGGAAAAAAAAGCTGAATTTAATATGCTATAAATAAATATATTTAACATTCTACAGATATGTGATATAAAAAAAAATCTCACACTCACCTCGTTTTCGTGTTAGCGTTGCCGGCAATGACGGCTCGCTAACGCCGTACTTGCTTTCAGCGATGATTCTGAAATGGTAATCCTGTCTCGGTTCGAGGTCAGTGACGAAATACTTTGGCTCTGTGAGACTCTCAGCCAGACATCGCCATGCCGTCGACAACGGCTCCTTCACCTCCACGATGTACGTTATCGGACACTTCACGGCATACGCAGGAATCCGGGCTGGTTGCCATGACAACGTCAAACTTTCCGGCATCACGGCAGAAAATTTGGGAGAGTCGAACGGAAGCTTTGGTGGAACTGAAATATAAAAAATTGATGAAGTTTAGTCATTGGTTTGAACGCTGGTATACTGGGTCCATATCCTTATAATGGTTCCCACAGAAAGTCAGCTTTAATGGCCACTATACAGACATCAATACATAATATGAGTACATGTTAGGGAGGGGGGCAACTGATTGATTGAAAAATATTTTATTGCTTTTTAAAGAACAAATGGACTAACCACAAGTTACACAACTTACTAGGCCTTCTCCAAAATACATACATATTATGACAGTAATATATTTTTGTAATTTAAATATGAACAGAAATAAATATTATTGAAAAAAGAAAGAATAAAAGAAACAGAAAAAAAAGAGATGCAATAAAGTTTTCTATGTGTTCGATAATTAGACAGCAGGTTTGATAAAAGAAACTATAGTGCTTGAATAAATCATTACATTCAGGCACCCCCCCCCCCCCCTCCCGAGATATTCGAGCGAAATGTACTAATTTGATACCTTTTTACCATTAATTTCCATCATTCTACCCACAAAAAATGCGTAGTGATTTGTTTGTACCCCTATATAGCTGTTTGGTTGTAATGCTAATATGAATAAATGTTGTTATGCAGATTCGGGCACTTTCGGTGCATTCAGGCAAAAACAAGCCTGAACCCCTACCTACAAAAACGGGAGCCCGTATGCCTACGCATCACTAGGAGTCTGTACTATTTTGAAATTAACCTATTGCTACAGCTATTGTCTGGTCTGTTAGATTTCTGCTTGAAATCAAATTAAAGTTTAGCCTGCTTGTGTATACAAATCATGCTAATTTGTTCGTTTAACCCTTCAGTATCAGAGCCGGATCCAGAGAATCCATTTAGGGGGCCTCAATGACATGAGGCAGAATGCAAAGGGAACTTTAAGGGAGGTTTGGAGGGGGATCGTACAAAAATTAAAATTAATATATAATAAAATTATAACTGTTGCAAAATTTACGGGGGCCCGCCCCACCCCCCCCTAGATCTGCCTCTGAGTATACTATTCATTCTTTTGAAGATGTTTGGTCCTATAGGATAGAAAGGGTTAATCATTAACGTATTAAAATATTCTCACCTGTTTCTGCTACGTGAGTTCCGAAATCTGGATCCCACTCATCTTCCTCTCGTCGTAAATCTGACGATTAAAACACAAAAATTAATATTAATACATGAGATCAGCCGAATTGAGAGAGGATTCGGAAATGGAGAAAACTTGGAGTGTTTTCTCTTTTATGGATACATTATTTGTCCTCAAACAATAAAACTGACTAAGCAGAGCCAAAGAAAGACATTTGGATAGCGAAGAGAAAAAGAAGGAAGTTACAGTCACGTGACCGGAACAAGAGGGAGTATCCAGTAGAAGAATTTAGACCATCCCATTGGCTGTTGGGATGTTCGGACTAGCTGTAGGGGGGAAGTGCACTTGTTTGAGGATAGGTAATGTGAAAAGAAAATACTCACCCAGAGTGAAGATGCTGTCTGCTCACAGAGTTTACAATTATAATTTTTCAATTTGTTTTTTATTCTATACATATTCAAAATGTATCACAAACTAGTAGAAAATTAACAAAAGAATAATCAAATACAGAGTTTAGTAGGATAAAGATCTCCAAAGCTGATGAAGATTACACTGGAAAACCTGCCTACCTGTACAGAACAGGTAAGTCTATGGTTAAAGGATAAATAAAAAAAATAAAACTAATTTCTAACTCCATGAGCAGATGACATTCTTACTATGAGGAATGGTTTATTTAACGATGCACACAACACATTTCATTTATGGTTATATGGCGTCAGACATATGGTTACGGACTACACAGATATTGAGAGAGGAAACCCGCTGTTGCCACTTCATGGGCTACTCTTTTCGATTAGCAGCAAGGGATCTTTTATATGCACCATCCCACAGATAGGGTAGTACATACATGTACAACGGCCTTTGATATACCAGGTGTGGTGCACTGGCTGGAACGAGAAATAGCCCAATGAGTCCACTGACGGGGATTGATCCCAGACCGACCGCACATCAAGCAAGAGCTTTACGACTGGGCTACGTCATGCCCCTTCTTACTATGAGTATTGCTGTTTTATTAATATATATAAACCTGTCACTTTCTTTTGTGGAGAGGCCTATGTTTGGACCCACAGTATGCCTGGATAAATCCCCATTACGTCAAGCAAAAGTGAAATTATTGACAAAAAAAACCTAAGTAAAACCTCTCAAAACCAGACCCTCTGTAAACCGGAATTCCCTCAAAACCAGACCCTCTGTAAACTAGAATTCCCTAAAAATCGGACCCTCTGTAAACCGGAATTCCTTCAAAACCAGACCCTCTGTAAACCGGAATTCCCTCAAAACCGGACCCTCTGTAAACCGGAATTCCCTCAAAACCGGACATTTTTCATGGTCCTTTTTTAAAAATCAGTACAGAACTTAACCTGTCTAAAACAGATACCTCTTAAAACCAGACATTTTATGTGGTTCCGAGGGGTGTCCGGTTTAGAGGTGTTT